>NC_040900.2:2506798-2594298 GCF_900634795.4 Betta splendens | reverse complement strand
CTCGAGGTCGAAGGCCAGGCAGGCGATGCCGTGCGTGTGCACGTCCTTGAGGATGGACACGGTCTGCACGGTGTAGGAGTCCCACACGCAGATGTACGGCTCCTTTCCCACCTGCCCCGTCGCCACCAGCACGCGCTCCGGATGCAGCGCTAAGCTGTGCAGACACAGGAGAGCAAACATCTGCTTACACTTCACCTTGTTCATGTGGGGTTTCCTATCGGCAGGCACACGCTCAGGACGCCGTTACATAACCACACACATGCACACACGCATACATGCATGCATGCACACACGCACGCACACACACACACGCGCGCACGCACGCACGCACGCACGCACGCACGCACACACACACACACACACACACACACACACACACACACACACAGTGCGAGGCAGGAACTCCCTCCCTCGGCTCCGCCCCTCGCCTCAGCACCTGCCACTCATGTTCCGGCCTGAGTGATTCACTGGGCGAGTCTTCCTCCTGCCCTATATTTCGTGCAGCGACAGAGCTCCCGTTATTATAATCGTGCTGCTTGTTTCGCCAGCTGCTCTCCAGAATCTGTAATCCTGCCGTGTGTGGAGCCCGCGGACCGGCGTCGTGGACCCACTCACGGCGAACACGACCCCGTCGCACGTTTGCCTGGTCCTGTGTGGTCCAAACCCGGCCCGTTCTGTGTCTGCATTCAGGCGCTGTAGCCCAGATGTGAGCGACCGGACCCGTCTGGACCTGCTGCTTCCGTCCTGACCCTCTTCTCTGGCTTCTTTGTCGAACCTCGCACAATTTCCCATCTTGCTTTTTTTTACGAATTACATAATAAGGACAAAGTGGTTAAAAATAGCTCTCAGAGAAAGAGAAAGATGAATTGAACACTTGGAGACGCCGACAGACACATAAATATTGTACAGGGCAGTTTGCTTTGACATCTGAATGACACAATATTAATTCCAGCTCGAAAGTATCTGCTGGTTAAACGCTCTTAGTCTGAACCTTAGCTGTGTTTTGGTGTCATATCCTTCCAGGCTTTAATTCGTGTGGGATGTTTATGTTGCTGCTTGTTTTTTTCCACTACAGCGAGATCCCCGTTTCGCTTACATTTCTGTCGCTGCTAATGATTCAGCCTGCAGAGCGTCTCCACGGTTCTGCTGTTTCATATAGACTACGGCTGTTTGATGTGATTGTCCTCCATCTGCCAGGAGCTGTAGAGCAAATCTAGCTAAATACCGCAGCAATTAACAGCTTTACTCCCAAACTAACAGCCCGAGGAGATGATTGCTGAGGGAAAAGAAGCAAAGATGGAGCATGAAGAAGAGGCCGAGACCAGCGAAGCCTCATGAAAGGGTCCGGAATTCATATTTGCCCTCAGATCTGCTATAAAACACAATAGACAATTACAATTACAGCAAATGATGAGCGAAGCCGCTGATTCACATTGTCTCTTCTGTCTGATTCTTTCTACAGTGGAGTTGAAATATGCAGAGTTTGACACAGAACAGTTAATTGCAGACTTCATGAAGCGGTGCCTGTGCACCAGGTGCTCCGAACCAGGATTGCTGGAAGAATAGAAGGCAGCATGCGTGCGTAATGGTTTTCTGCTTAATTAGCGATGCTGAACGAGAAAAGACTCGGAGCTGGTTTCTGGTTGAACAAGCCATCATGTCACACAAGCACACACACTAACAGTTCCATCCTCAAATACTAGCGGGCCACACGCTCTGTAATTCTTTAAAAATGTTCTATATGGATCAGGTCAGATGAAGCTACTGTATAATTATTAATTCATCATTTAACATTAATGAACGAATCAATATTAATACACGTATGCAGTGGTTGCTGACTTCTAAAAACACGACACTAACGCAGAGTGGGGCTAACGTGATAATAGCTGAGCATGTGGAGCCCTGTGCTGCTCATTTGTGTAAAATATTCATAACACCACTCCAAACACTCATGTGGTCGAGGGCATTTTTGAAAGATTGCAGCAATAACAATAGCAAATCACGCCACTGTGTTAAGTGACTACACCCCATAGGGTCCTAAATGGGATGTGCTCTTTATGACATTCTGCCTGTCATCTAAAACTGAGGCGTGGTGATAGCGCTGGAGCACAGGAGCCCATTGAATCGTACTGTGAACGCGGGTGACGGCAGCTGTGACTCTACGCGAGGCAGCAACTGTCCATTCAGCATTAAACAAAGGAAGACGAACGCGGGCGATGTGAATCACATCTATTAGCTCTCGTGACTGTCAGCCATAATTGGCCAAATGCATTCCCACACCCACCTAATCAGCATCATCTGCTAACATGCCACGCTTCAATTTGAGCAATTGTGATGTTGCTGGAGCTCAGTCGTTCTGTCTTGTGTGTAGAAACAAATGTGATTGTGGCTTGTGCTTCAGACTTCAATATGAGTTTCATACACATTTAGTTCATACTAAAGATGCTTCCACTACAATGCTTCAAAGTGAACTGTGTTTGACTATTGCATATTAATTTATTCTCTGTCTTTCTACGTTATTGCCCAATAACCTTTTTATGACATATTCTTAAAAAGCATTGCTAAACTCAGCACTGAGCAGCTGCATCAGGCAAAGCTCAGCCTCACATTCATGTGAAAAGCTGCATATTAGCTCCTCCACATCAGACCGCAGGACCGCTTAAAATGGCTCTGAGGAAACAACCAAGACCGAGCAGCAAGGGCAGCAGTTAACTGGTGAAATGAAACACCTATTTATACGTGTCCTTCACTCAGTCACAACAGGGAAAAGACAAGGGTGCAACGTGGAGAACCGAGAACGAAAGAGAGAACGAGCACAGAATCGTCTGAGGGGCTGCATCTGTTCCACATGACTTAGTGCAACGTGAGAGCAGACTGACAGATCCACAGAACTGAACCTGTGGAGGACTGCTCGTCATGGCTCAGTGCACGTCTGGATGAGCGGCACCGCTCTCGGATCCGGGTTTATGACTGTGATTATGCCTTGGTCTGTACAGTACCAACAATGACGAGGACAAGAAACGAATGCGTTTTGTGTCTACTGAGGAGAACAAAACATGCACAGATCCCAAATCCAAACGAATGCAGCGCTTCTGCAAGTTCTACATGAAATGTTCATGTGCAGTTTATTCAGTGATTGGTGCGTGGAGCCATTTGAACTCCTCGCTCAGAGGGCAGCGTGGGGTTAGCACGTCTATTGTCCAATTAATAATGGAGCAGGAGCCCAGATGACTAGCGACACAGTATATAATGCTAGTGATCTCCAGGCCAACACACACACACACACACACACACACACACACACACACACACACACACACACACACACACACACACACCTGTCAACACAAGTGAGGCATCGGACACAGGCCGCTGCCGGGCATCACGTTTAAAAACGGGACACACTGAACCATTCCTGTGCTGAGTTCAATCACAGAACAGCTGTTCTGCCGTCACTGGAAACGCAGGAGTTATTACTGACTACAGGGAGGAGTCCAGATTCTAGGTTCTCTTCCAGGGCAGCTATGAGTTATGTCGCTCGCCACAAAACCACAGCAGATCATATTATTAATACAGGTATGACTGACCAGCCCTGGTGAAACAGCACTGCAGCTTTGTACCTATAAGAAGTGGAGACACCACCCTTCGATCTGGGGGAGCGGTTGGCTGTCTGCTCTGCCGGAGTGTCCTTGAGCAAGACAACAAACCCGCCCTGACTAGATGCTGCTGTGTAGGCGTGTGCTGAGTTGAGCCCCCCGTGGAGCCCTCCCCAAAACATAATATCACATTACACGAGACGCCGCCGCCACCACCACCCACACCGACAACCCGGCACTGCCCATTCATTTTCGCCCCGGTGCTGTCCGGGGTGCTGAAACTAACTGTCATCCGTGTTGTTACGCTACCTGATTACGTCATCGTTGTGTCCCAGGTAAAATTTCTGCTTGTGCTCCCGGGTGTTGTACACAACTCCTACCCCGGCGACAAAATAGACAATTTCCTTGGCGGCGGTGTAGTACAGGTTGTTGCGGCACTGATGTCCCCGGTATCCGTACACCCACTCCAGTCTCAGGTGGCAGTTAGGAGCAGTTCTGTCAGCCATGTCCGCACTTCCGTGTGTGTCTCTCTGTCGCTATCACGAAGGTTTTGTGATACAGTTGCATTCACCAAAAAGGATTTATTTTAAGCCCATGTGTTACTAGTTCCGTTGGATTTCCATCGGTCCAGGGAGGGCGCTGAAATGAGTCATTTTTGTGAATTAATATCCCGATTCTGTGATGAGATGCACCTCCGGTCCGTATTTAGGTAGCAGCTTCCTAAGCCGTGGGGCTCATTGTGAGGGTCTCCTGTACTTCTGCAGCCCCGGGCTCGCGGTCCTCTTCGACACAGGTCAAATCTCCTGTCAAATCCTACAAAGATGGAGCTGCGCTGTTATTCGGTAAGCCCCGCCCCCACGGTGACGGATTCGACTGTCGTCCAGTCAGATGCTTGCACTCATTCCCGGGGGGAAAAAAACAGGAGCAGACAACTACGTCACGACTCAGGCACACGATTTCAGCGGGGTATCGCAGACTTTTATAAAAAACAGAATTAAACTAGTCTATTTTAATTAGACTGTGCAAATATATCAGAATACAACGTATTCTATAAATTATTAATGTAGAAGTTTAAATATTTTTGTAATAATAATTGACAAAATGCTAGAATAGAATGAATCTAAAGGCACACATATATACAACATAGCATACAACACATAAAACAAAACACAACTACTCACTTTCTCTTAATTTATGACATTTTAATTTAATGTTACTGAAGGAAGCTACGACAGCAAACACCCGCCCCCTTCGCTGTTGCTTAGCAACAGAGGAAGCCACTATCATCTCCAGCTTAGCTTGCGAGCGTGCTAACCGATTTATTTAGCGCTGACTTGCTCTCGACCAAAGCAATGGAGGTGACGATGGACCCGTTGTTTCTGGCGTGGAGCTATTTCAGGAGAAGAAAACTTCAACAATGTTCAGATATTTGTTCAAAAATATTGCAAGACAGTCCATACGACCAGGTACTGTCATGTCATTAGCTGGACTAGCTTAGCATGCTAGCGATTAGAAAAGCTTGCTAACCACTGCTAACACGCGCTGTCTGTACAAAGTAGTGCATAATCCTAATTAGCCAAGTATAAATTTAATGTATTAGTGCTAAGGTGACTGGTTTGACTCCTTTTATCTGTACTAATGAAACATAACCGCACCTGGGTATTACGTTGCATTCTTTTTTCATATCTCATTATTCTCGTCAACTTTCTTCTTTCTTCACTAACTCACTGCATGCTGTCTTAAGGACTCCTCCTTGTTTTTATCGGAGGTAAACGTTACTGTAGTATGTTTCTTTTTTTAAATGTATGACATGAGGATAGTTCAACAAAGTGCAGGGTTTGGTTGGAACAAATGATGCATCTTACAAGTTTTAACCATGTGGGTGTTTTACAGGCTGCATGGAGCTTGAAAACCTGTGCCCTTACAGAGATGGTATACATTGATGAAGTTGAGGTCGACCAGGAGGGGATTGCTGAAATGATGCTAGATGAGAGTTCTATTGCTCAAGTTGCACGTAAGCATCGAGGCTTCTGAGTGATGTATTGAGGATTTTTTGTTGGATACATCAGTTAGACATGACTTGTATTCAATCTAGGCCCTGGAACATCACTGAGACTACCTGGAACAAGCCAGGGTGGAGGGCCAACACCAGCTGTCAGGTATTGTTATTGTAATGGAATACTGCTTGTATCATGTTTTAAATTCTTACCACTGATGGTGATTGTAACATTTAAAGGTACTAATATGTGTTTCTTTGCTAAATTGTAGGCCTATGACACAATCAGGACGTCCTATCACTGGGTTTGTGAGACCTACTACCCAATCGGGCCGTCCTGGGACAATGGAGCAGGCCATCAAAACACCCCGGACTGCCAGCACAGCTCGCCCTGTCACTAGTGCTTCTGGTAGATTCATTCGTCTTGGAACAGTGAGTAAATATATCTGAAAAGTTGTTGTGAGTCTATATGTTTAGAATTTCATTGTGTTCCTTCTTGTAATGTTGCTAACACTCTAGTCACTGAAATCTATTGTAGTGATATTTTCTTCCACTCTTTCTCCAGGCTTCAATGTTAACTAACCCAGATGGTCCATTTATCAATTTGTCAAGATTAAATCTTGCAAAGTATTCTCAGAAGCCTAATTTATCCAGGGTAAGACTGAGACTTGGTTGGTCATTAGAGATAATAGTTTTTTTTCCAAAATGTCATGTAACCATTCTTATCTTTCATCAGACACTATTTGAGTACATCTTCCATCATGAAAATGATGTAAAAAATGTAAGTGCTGCATCTTCCTAACACTGGCGTTTCATTGTGAGATTGCTGAGTGTTTCAACAAAAACATATTGTTTCTTCATCAGGCCCTTGATTTGGCTGCTCAAGCTACTGAACATGCACAGTTCAAAGACTGGTGGTGGAAAGTACAGCTGGGAAAATGTTATTACAGGCAAAAAACCAGTACATTACTTAGAGTAAGTTTTTATTGTTAAAAGTTGAACTGTATTAATTTAGTTTTTTCATTGCAGACTTGGTTTATATCGAGAAGCAGAAAAACAGTTTCGGTCGGCTCTCAACCATCAAGAGATGGTTGATACGTATCTCTACCTTGCAAAGGTATTAAATAATATTAATTAATTATTAATATTAAATAAAACTTCTCAATAGAATTAATTATATATAATATTTTTAACTTACACCATAGAAAAATTTTTTTTCTCTTAGGTTTATCAGCGTCTGGATCAACCTATAACAGCACTCAACCTTTTTAAGCAAGGCTTGGACCACTTTCCTGGACAAGTCACTCTTCTAACCGGAATTGCACGTATACATGAGGTAAAGTATGCCACCGTTGTTTTTGTCTAGACTGTTCACTTTAGAGATAAGACTTAATCGCATGAGGTGTCTTTATTGTGACTTTGTCACAGGAGATGAACAACATTTCATCAGCCACAGAGTACTACAAAGATGTCCTGAAGCAGGACAACACTCACGTGGAGGCGATTGCCTGTATAGGAAGCAATCACTTCTACACTGATCAGCCTGAGATTGCCCTGAGGTTCTACAGGTCATACTGGCTTTTATCTATGACTTATGTAATGCAATATTGTAGTACTCTTGATACAAAGCTATATTCCATCTGTGAATCAATAAGCTTTCCTCTTTGCTAGACGGCTGCTCCAGATGGGGGTGTACAACTGCCAGCTGTATAACAACCTGGGCCTGTGCTGCTTCTATGCGCAGCAGTACGACATGACTCTGTCCTCATTTGAAAGGGCTCTGAACCTGGTGGCCAATGATGAAGAACAGGCCGATGTCTGGTACAATATAGGACACGTGGCTGTGGTGGGTCAACAGTCCCAGGAAGCCTCACATAATGAATGTCTCAAAATAAATTCAATATCAAATGGCACAAAACAGAAGCTTACAAGATCCTAACAGAAGCTAAAGTCCATGTGTTCTGTCTTTATAGGGTATAGGAGACCTGACACTGGCCTACCAGTGTTTCAAACTGGCTTTGGCTTTCAACAATGACCACGCTGAGGCATACAACAACTTGGCTGTACTGGAGCTGCGCAAAGGTCGCATTGAACAGGTGAAAAGACCTTTTAGCCACTGAATTAAGACTGCAAATAATATTACTTTCATTTGGAACTAATCAGTTCAAAACCTTGGATCTTATGTCAAACTCCACACACCTGTTATATAAAATATAGTAGTATATAGTTGCAGCGTTACAGTGGTAAACATTTTCATTCACATCCTGTAACTCCAGTAATCATTGACGGCTCCTGTATAGATGCTACTTGCTCCTGACTATAGGAAGCCGTTTTGAAGGCTGTATTGTATGTAAACTGGGTGGGGATGTTATGCTGCTGACTGATGTCCCTGTGTTTTCATGCAGTCCAAAGCCTTCCTTCAGACTGCTGCATCGCTGGCTCCTCACATGTATGAGCCGCACTTTAACCTTTCCATTCTCTCTGAAAAGGTAATCGTTTCAACAAAACATCTCCAAATATTGTCGATTTGCTTTGAACATTGTTGGTGATACAGTTTGCTGTTTTCAGATCGGTGACCTTCAGAGCAGCTACACTGCAGCCCAAAAGTCTGAGGACGCCTTTCCTGAGCATGTGGACACTCAGCAGCTTCTGAAACAACTCCGGCAGCACTTTGCGGTGCTGTAAGTGGATGTGGTATGTGGGGTAGGTTGCCAGGTCAGTAGGAAAACAGGTCACCTCATGGACAATAGTATGGTTTAGTGATATGTGGAAATACACCAAATCACTCTCAGTTTATTAGGCACACCTGAAACCATGTGTTTTATTGCACTGGAGACGAAAATGTGAAGATCAAATAGAGGAAGCACAAATTCTGCACATTAGTGTTGAATGTCAGTTCTTCCTATGATACGTCACTCTCTGTTTAACCAAGTGGAGTCATGGTTTTCCCACATGTCTCTTCACCTTTCACAGTTTTCATTCAGTTCTCCTGGGAAACTGTCACTTAACATATCATGGAATGAGCAGTTGATGTAAAGATACGTGTTTTCAAGATGGTCTATAAATCTATATAATAGTAAAAACATAACTATGGAAATGGGAAAGTTAAAGATGTATTTATTACAGTAAACTATTGCTAAGATTTTAATACATTGTGTTTACTTTTCTAGATATTTTTTTAGTCTTAAATAATGTTAAATGTTTGTGATAATAAACAGATACTTCATTGAAAATTAAAAACAAAACATTAACTTCAAGATCTTGGTTCCATTTCACAAATCCATTTCAGCGAATACCCACACGGAGCGTCGTTCCAGGTCCTAAACGGGTTCTCTTTGGGATACGTAGCTGCACAGTCCTCCTCACCCTGGTTGTTGGGTTCCCCAAAGTTCCAGTACCTGAAGGAAATGATGGATTACTTTGTTGAGCAACGTGTGCTTGTATTTTAAAAAAGTAAATAGTTACACACGTGTAATTCTAACATTCACCCCTCAGTCAGCAGGGATCCGTCCAGCCACCTCCACGTCCCTTCCTCCTCCACATCTCTCAGTCCAATCCAAAAGCCAGTGAGATGTGTGTGTCTTATAGGGATGTGATACGTGTTGATGAGGTCATGTACTGCCAGCTAATGACACAAACACACCCGCTTTGTTCTCACGTGACCTCTTTTCCCGCTCACTAATGATCCACATGGTTTTCGTCCAGAAACGTAACTGTAAAGAGGAGTGAGTCTTACGTGTTTTTCCCTGGTATCTGTCACCACCAAGTCGCCTCCTTGCTTCTTGCAGAAGGTTCGAGCGTCCTGCCAGGATCTACGTGGAAGAGCATCAGAGAACGCCAAGTAGTAACACTGTGAGTTGGCGAACGTCCATCCAGGTAAACAGTGTCTGCAGCCCTCCGCTGTGGCCAGAGAACATGAAAGCATTACTTTCACAGTCACAGTGATTGAGGAGGTGATACTGTGAGAACAAGCCCTCACTAATTAACGGTACGTGGGACGACAACATAGCGATGTCCACTTTGAGTTTGTCGGCCTGCTTCTCGTATTCTTTGCCTCGTGACTGCTGGTGTTCCAGCTCCCACTTGGTGACCTTCTGCTCGTTCAGCTCCTTTGACAGCTGCCTCCTGACTTCATCCCTGCTTTGAATGGCAGCGCTGTAAACTCCCTGCAGATTGGCCAGCTCACTGGTGATGTCGCTTATCGTGCGGTGCCCATCTCTAAGTTGTCTGTCTGTCAGACATACAGCAGGGTTATTAACGTAACCACTGAAGAGAGCCTGTGTGGATACTGTACCGAGTATAGAGGAGCATAGAGAATGTTTGTAGGTTTAACATAGCTAATATTTGTGTTAGCCTAATAAATGGATTATTAAATCTGTGGGCTGTAAATCAGAGAAATTGAGGCCAAATGGTGTCTGATCAGTTGAGTGGTGGTGTTTATAACAGCTTGATAGGCTGCACAGTGACTTACAATAGACTCCAAGGCCAATGTCGGTTGATAGCAGGAGTAAGGCCAGCACTGTCAAGCTCACTGCTACAGATCTACTCTGGATTCTGGATCCGAGTCTCAAAATGGACACGGACGCTACACAGAGGTGGAGAATCAGTGCAAAGACCTGACTAGTTCTCAAATACTTAGATAGTTTTAACTTGCACAGGTTTAAGATTATAATGATAAGAAATGATGATTACTGCAGTAGTAAACGTAAGCATACATTTAATAACTTCAAGTTCAAGGATACATGACAAAGTATTCAGTACAGTCGACATAATCCACAGACATGAACACATTCAGGTTCCTGCTCATGTTTATTTACGGTACCTTGTTGATTTTCCTGATTTGAGTGCAGAGAATATTCATCTATGTCGTCAAAGTCCTCCTGACAAACCAGTTTGTCGTAAGTGCCGCCTAAACCTCCGTTATCTTCCATTCTGAGTGTTGAGGTGAACGCGAGCTGATGGACTTGTGCTGAAGGGATTGTTTGTCAGGACGTTGCCCTCGATGTTACAACAGAAAATCAAGTGCGTTCGTTAAATATTCACAGGCGCTGCAGCTCTTTGAAGACCTGGTCCCAGTTCCTGAGCTTAGACACACTGTTCTCTCAGCGTTTCATTATGTTTAGTTCATCTAAGTATATTTTATTCCACAGTGTGTATGAATCTCCGGCATCATTCACTGATACAGATTTACCTACTTATGAGCAGCAACATGACTGTAAACTGACAGAACACGTCTATCTTGACTGCATCTCACAAATCCAGTTCAGTTGCACTCCGAGGCACCTTTCATTGAACCATGTGGCTCTGGCGTCCTGATAATAATAAAAAGCTGCGCAGTTCTTCTTGGAGGGTCCGGTGTGGCTCGGCTGGCCTTGTTTCCAGTACCTTGTGTGGATCAGAATCATTTAGAGGAGGAGATAATGCCAAGAGAATAATAAGAGTGGTGGATCCTTACCCTCTCTCTGTTTCAGTCACGTTGTTGACCCAAACCCACGTTCCCTCTGTCACGACATCGGTGAGGCCCATCCAGAACCCGTTCAGCCACCACAGACTGCTGCTGCTGACTCTGGGGAAGTTGTCACTGATGAGTTGCTGGAAGAAATCACAAGCAGGACTTGATGGCCTTGATGTGGATACATTTATAGACTCACAGGTCTCCCTGGTGAAGTTGGACCCACCTGTTCTTCCAGGTCACTGATCACCAGCAGGTCGCCTCCTTGACTCACGCAGTCCGCTCTGCTGTCCTGCCAGCTCTTTCCGGAGGCGAAATCATTCTTAGAAAAGTAGTAGCAGGTGGATTTCAGAAGATTCCATCCTAACGGGCACCTGCCACAGCTCTGCTCTGTTGGAAAAAGAAAAGCAGTTTTTTTTGATCACGTCCATAAGTTCTACAGCAACGATGGTCCTGATAAAAGCCCGGGCGTCCGTCCTCTGACCTAAGGAGGTTTTATTGGTCTGTCGTTGCGTCTTCTCGGTTTGTAGACCTTCGATTGTCTTCTGAAGTCTGTCAGTGATGGTTTTCTGCTGCTTGACCTGCGTCTTTAACTGCAGGTGGATGGCTCGCTCTTTCTCCAGCGTGGCCTGGACCTCCAGCTTCTCGTTAATAATTTCACTTTGGTTACGGAGATAGTTCAGCTCAATGAAGAGGGGGGAAGTCATAGCCTGGGGAACCTGAAGGTCCTTGGCTTTGGCACCTGAGGCATGAAACACAATCTTCTGCATTCATATTTCAAAAACAGGGACAACATCAGATCATCTGTTTAGTGAATTGAGGGCGTACTTACAGTAAATCCCAAGGACGACAGCGGCTGTCAGCAGCACGGCGTTGAACAGGAGCAGACACGGTATGAGCAGCCTCCGGGCTGAGACGCCAGCTCGGCCTCCTCTTTTGGAGAGGCCTAAAAGTGTTGGAGAGCTGAAGTTCAAACTTGGAGAATAACTTAACAACACTAAAGCTAAGCCCTAAAAATAAAACCAATGTCATTATCATTTGTGTCCTGTGACATTATTCAGAGGAAACTGAATAACATCCATCGTAAATGCAGCGGTACCTGGTTTAAAGTGCGACTGTTCATCTCCGCCGATTTTGTGAGAAGCCTGTTGTTCAAATGCCATTTCCTGCTCAGGCTGTGAGGCCGTCAGACCGTGTGGCTGTGAACGCTCCATTCTAGTGGCGCGTACAGCGCATTGATCTGTTTGTCCTGTTTGGACTGCCGATAAGGCAGGAGGGCGTCTGAGGCGTCAGCTTTTGTCACTGCTTTGACTCGTAGCTTCCACGTGGGCTGGTTTTGCCGCCGTCCCTCTTCTTGCTGTTTAAAGCAGGAAGCACAGACTGGCAGCAGGGACGGAGACGCTGTGTTTTGTAACGTGCTTCCCCTTTTCCTAACTGCCAGCCTGTTTATTGTGAATCCCGCTGTAACTTTCCTCCCTGGTATTTTCCAACCAAGGGGTTTTCGAACTTTGCCTTTTCGTTGCAGCTGCTGATGTCAGTGCCCACTTCACTCCCCTCCCACCTGCCTGAGGCGCACAAAACCCAGAGAAACGACTGCTACCGACTGATACACTGAATACAGACCACCACCTCGTTATGCATTCATGACAATTACTTTATTTTATGTGAATGCCTACACAGATCATTTTATTTATACAGTTTATTTACTGTATATGGCAACAAACATTGTTTACAGTGTAAGATATGACAATCAGACTCAATTGACTGTGTTAAATTCATTTCATGTTCCTATTTTTATTCATTTGTGAACGTGGCCTCACGGAGTCGGTGCTTTTTCACAAATCCACTTCATGGAGGAGCTGCATCTGGCGTCGTTCCACGCTTTGAAGAAGTTCTCGTTGGCATAAATCATGCCGCAGTCCTCGCCGCCCAAGTCGTTTGGCTCGCCGTCGTTCCAGTACCTGCAGGTCAAAGGGCGTTTGATACTTCCTCACATCTGGTTAGCTTCACCAAACAGCGCTGTAAACTGTGTGAAGACAATCCTGTGTTCACTCTCACCCTTCAACCAGATCTTTTCCATCCAACCATTTCCAAGTCCCCTCCTCTTCTAAATCTCTCAGTCCAATCCAGAAGCCAGAAGCCAAAGAAGTCTTTGATACGTGCTGGTTATTTATCAAGTGTCTTACAGTTGCATTCTAACCAGTAAGAAACAAAAAGGCAAATATTATAATCTATAAATTGTTTTAAAGGACAGACACAGGAAACTGTGGCCACACCTCTTTGTCCTTGCTGTCTATGATGGCGAGGTCCCCTCCATACATCTGACAGAACTCTCTGGCTTTTTGCCAGGTTTTTAAACCATCCATGTCCAGAAAAGAGAAGTAATAACACACTGAGTTCAACAGGATCCATCCTACTGGACAGTGTTTGCAGCCGTCACCTGTTGCCAAAGTAAATGACAGTTAAAGACTTTTACTGTTCACTTTTCTTCACATTTGATATAAAGGAGATGCGAGGAGTAAGAGCGTCTCACGGAGCATCGGTAAATGCGTCCTCATGGATGTGATGACCTTCGTTAGCTTCTCAATCTGCGCCTTGTACTCAGTCTCTCTCTTATTCTGGTGCTCAAACTCCCAGTTGGTCTCCTTCTGACGACTCAACTCGGTGTTTATCTGACTCTGAGCTGCCGCCACGGTGTCGATCGCAGCCTTGGATGAGTTCTGGACCTTGAGCATCTCCTCCTTGATGTGTTCAATGTCCTCCGCTGGGAGGCGGCGCGCTGTGAGTTTTTTGTCTGTAAGTGTGAAAGACAGACTGTTTGTCTGACAGACGCCGACCGGCATGAAACATTACACAACGGCCTTTATTTCAGTTTACTTTTGAATTCTGGCGTCGCCACATTTTGGCAGCAACACAAAAATAGAGAAGTGATACATTTAAATGAAAATGTTCGGCACATGATTTATTGCAGCCTTGATCATTATTCCCAACAAGCACCAGCCACCATAGCACTGACTCACAGTGGGCCCCCAGGCTGATGTCAATGATGAGGAGGACGGCAGCAAGCGCCGCCAGGCTGACGACAAGCAGCCGCTCAGCTGTCAGCGTGGGCATGAAGACTAGACAGGGAGAAAACGAGTGCCACACTGTCATCACATGTTCTGATGCATGTTATTGTTGCCTTATCACACATCAGAGCATCTCCACTACATGCTTAGAGCCTATAACACCAATGCTCAAGAATAAAACTTCAGGTTTAAACAATAGGTTACCTTCTCGCTTGCTTGGGTTCGAGTCCGCGTCAGGAGGATTCTCCTCGTTCTGCAAATCATCTTCACAAATCAGTTTGTTTAAACCTCCATCGAAGTTAGAGCCCGACATGTTCCTGCGCTTTCTCCTTGTTCAGCTGCCAGTCATACAGTATGAGAGTGCGTAGGACACACACCGACCACAGGAAGAAGCACCAATGCTGAGCTCGTCAAAAGGGAAATCACAATAATTGGACGAAAAAACTGTTGCTTGGGAGAAAGGAGAAGTGAAAGAGTTATTTGTAGTATGGAGCAATTAGTTCCTTCCACTTAACAGGGAACATAAACAACACTCAACTAAATCCTCAAAGTCTTGATGCACATCTCATCTCATCTCATCTCATCTCATCTCATCTCATCTCATCTCATCTCATCTCATGTATTTTGTAAATGAGCCTCAAAGAAAGTTTTGGATCAAAATTCATTTCATTTATTTATTGAATCATTTCACTGATCAGATGAATCATGCACATATCGGTATCAATACACTGGATTATCTTGATGTGGTTTCACATATCCAGTGTAATGGAGTGTGACAATGGCCATCGTATCGGGTCTTCCAGGGATTAGAGCGGCTGTAGATGATGACTCCACAGTCCTCGCCTCCCCCATAGTTGTTTGGTTCACCGTCCATCCAGTACCTTAAATTTAACGACACTTTAGTTTAATGTTTGACAGAAACAAGAAGATCTCAGTGTGTGTTAAACTCTGACCTTTGCTCCACCTCGGTGACGTTATTAATCCAGACCCATGCCCCCTCTGCTTCTGTGTCAGTGAGGCCGGTCCAGAATCCATTCTCCCAGACACTAGTACTCGTTTTCATTTTATTAATGCTGTTACTTGCAAATTTCTATGAGCAAACAAAGAAGCTGAGCTTGTTGTTACACTGTCACCAGTATCTGTGTGTGACTGTTACACAGCTCACCTGCTCCTCCTGGCTGTCGATCACAACCAGGTCGGCTCCACGACCAACACAGTCTGCTCTGCTGTCTGCCCAGTTCTTTTTAACAGTAGCAGACTCCAAGTAGGAGAAGAAGTAACAGGACGAGTTAAACAGAGTCCATCCAGGAAGACATTTACCACAGGATCCCTCTGGAAGAAAGAAAGGGTTCATTGTCAGCTCAGGTGTCTTCCTTTTTTCTAGCAGATAATGGACCTTTATTGATGTGTGTCTCACCCAGAGCTGATATGTTGGACTGCAGCCTGCTCTTCTCTGTTTGCAGCGCCTCAACCTGCTTCTGATAAGCATCGTTAACAGTCTTCTGCTGCTCGATGTGCGTCTTCATCTGTGTGTGGTTGCTGATGGCCGTCTCTAAGGCCTTCTTGGCCTCCTCTACAGTCTCCATCACCTCGCTGTGGTTGCCACGGAGATATTCCATCTTGTTAATGAGCTGTAGTGCAGCTGAGTGGAAATCAAGGAGGGAGCCTGCTTTGGCTTTAGCGCCTGATGAGATAAATGTATTGTTCACAAAGAGAGAGACTTGTGTCAAAGAGTGTTTTACAATACATGTGTGTATTTGTGTTGTGTGGTATTTTTCACTTTAACACATTTATTACTTCTCCTTGTTCTTTGAAAGACGTGTTGCGCAATGTGGTTGCAGATCCTCATTTTCATGACTTTTTATACATGACATAAAGTCTCTAAGTTTGTAGATGTTTCATTTACATTCAGGAATAATGAGTAAGTTTATTAGAGTTGGGCTTGGACTATTATATCTTTTATATATTTATTTAGCTGGTTTTCTATTAACATTAAACGTTTAGATGAGCCAGTTTGTTATACTTGTTCACAGCGGAAGGAAAAGCTTCATGTTAAACTCACATTTATTTCCAAGAGTGACAGCAACTATGAGCAGAACAACATTGAGCAGAACCAAACCGAGCAGAAGCCGTCGGTTGGAGACACTCACACCTGGAATATTGAATCAAACGAGGAGTAAACTGTTCAGTTAAACATGAAGGTACTAAACAGACTGGATGATTCACTTCTGGCTTTGATCTAAGGACTCATGTGGTTTGTGAATGACATTCTAACACAAACTGAAATAATTAATCACCATAATAACCTATTGTGTCAATGTTTCTTCAAATCAATTAATTCAATAACCTTCAATTCACACCAATCATGAGAAAAATGCAAAAACCAAAAAACATTGTGTCAGAAAGCAGAAGTGAAATGAAGCAGTTTGAGGAGGAAAATATAAAAACAACATAGTCCAGAAATGAGTGGAAATCATACCCTGTCCAGAGGTTTTACAGCAGGAGTGAATATTTCCTCTGATGTTGCTGAAAAGCTCAGGAGCATTTCTGATGAACGCTACTCTGTCCATTGCTGCAGGTTCTGTCCATCGCTCTGCTCGTTTCCTCTTTTATGCTCCTGCTGATGCTGGTCCTGACGACGTCCGGCACAGAGGCAGCGTCGCTTTGAATGTGTGCTGTTATTATTAATAATGAGGAACAGTAGCCACAGATTGAGACACGCAATGCTGACACACAGCTGTTTTATTTGACACACTTTCCAGCAGGTGCTTGTTGTGTCCAGGCTTTATTGTGCTGCCGTTTCACACGTCCAGGCCAGCAAATGCTCGTGACACTTCCCATCGAATCGTGTCTGCCATGGACTGTATGAGCTATAAGCCACGATTGCACAGTCTTCTCCGTGGCGTCCGTGGTTGTTTGGTTCCCCATACGCCCAGTACCTTAGAGGAACCAAAGCCGTGAGGACTCAATCAGAAAAACAAGTTCTGACTTCTTAAAATCAGAATATGCAGCTCTCACCTTTTCTCCACCTCCGTGACGTTATTAATCCAGACCCATTCCCCCTCGGTATCAATGTCAGTGAGACCGACCCACACTCCGTTATCCCACTGATTAGGGTAACTTCTCATACTTTTTATGTTTCCACTCACAAAGTTCTTGATTGCAAAACAAAAGGTGAAACATTATAAAGCCTCATTTGTACATTTTAATGTAACTATAAATATAAATATGAATTATTACTCTTGCTCACCTGCTCCTCCCGGCTGTCGATCACAACCAGGTCGGCTCCACGTCTAACACAGTCTGCTCTGCTGTCTGTCCAGGTCTTTTTAGCAGCAGCAGACTCAAAGTAGGAGAAGAAGTAACAGGATGAGTTAAACAGAGTCCATCCAGGAAGACATTTACCACAGGTTCCCTCT
This sequence comes from Betta splendens, assembly GCF_900634795.4. NCBI lineage: Eukaryota > Metazoa > Chordata > Actinopteri > Anabantiformes > Osphronemidae > Betta > Betta splendens. The sequence continues at coordinate 2,576,767 of NC_040900.2, read as the reverse complement.
GGAAGAAAGAAAGGCTTCATTGTCACCTCAGGTGTCTTTCTTTTTCTAATAGAAAAACATTTCTTTTTATTTTACATCTGTGTCTCACCCAGAGCTGTCAGGTTGGACTGCAGCTGGTTACTCTCTGTCCGTAGTGTCTGTATCTCCTTCTGATAATTGTCAATGATGACGCTCTTCAGCTTGATTTGCGTCTTTAGCTGTGCGTGGTTGTTGATGACCGTCTTTAACGTCTTCTTGGCCTCGTCTGCAGCTTCAGTGATGTTGCTGTAGTTGCTGCGGAGGTTGTTTAGCGCATTCACCAGCTGCACTTCAGCTAAGCTGGGAACGTGGAGGGAGCGCTCTTTGACCCTGGCACCTGAAGAGATGAATAAAGACTCAGATAACATGCACACTGTGGCCACCAACTCCAGTAAAAGCCACCACACATGAGGAAAAACAGGCTTCATACACAGCAACTAATACAGCAGCTTTTATCAAACTGTCATAATTCAGCAGGGTTGAACGATTCTTCAGTATTTACAGCAGCAGATGCATTAATTAATGAACTGAGCCATGAAGTTTCTATTTATATAAACTCACATTTTATCCCAAGAACAACAGCGGCTGTCAGCATAACAGCATTCAGCAGCGCTAAACTCAGGAGAACTCGTCTCTTGGATGCTCCTGTAGCATAAAGCCAGAAATAGTTACATAAAAGTACAATAGTAAAAGAAAAACAAAATCTCAGCTTTATTTATTGAGATAGAGTTTCTGTTTAGAATCATACCTTGTCTGAATATTTGAAAAAGGCCATTATCTCTGAAGTAACTCTTGGAAAACCTTGGAATGTAGAACTTTCTTCCCAGTAGATTGGCCATCGTGCCTGCAGGTCCTGCAGCACTGACTCGTTTGCCTCCTTTTGTTGTATCAGAGACAAAGGGGGCGAACAGTTGTGTAAATGACTCCACCCTTCAGTATCTGCTGAGCTCATGGGTCTTGATGCCAAGGCACGAGCAACAAGTAACGTCCTGCAGCCGTTTTGGGAAGTAACTGCTTAGTAGTTGTGGTGGAAATTTTGCAATAAAGGCAGATGAGAGAGAGTTGTCCTTTTGTGCGATTTATTGAAATAATAAAGAAAATAACAAGTAATGAGGAAAGCAAATAAAAAGCCAGCTGGGGAGATCAGAACATACACCACGGAGGTATAATGCAAAGATCACCCCGTTCTGAGGTTGTCTCTGCCTTTTAACCTCTCTCCCGGGACCTGGTGGAATCTTCCTATCACACTGTGGGTGAAGATGTTTACATTACACAGGGAATACACAAGGTCTACAGCCTTGGGTCTGGTGGGGCATCAGATAGAAAGGAGCCAGAGACCAGGGGCAAAAGGCAGACACAAGCCATAAACAATCGGTCAGTCAAACACAACATTAGATGTCAGCACTTAATGTGCGACAGAACCTTGAGAGGAAGATAGATTGTTTGTCTAATAATGTTCAGTTCTGGGTCTAATCAACAAGTACAGAATGCATGGTTATTGTACAGAGTCAGAAATGAACACAAGAGCATTAAAGTACAATTTTTCCATTACAATTCCCCCCTTTTGATTACACATTAATCAAAAATTAAAAAATAAAAATTGTCAATCGTGGTATTCATCCTGTAGTAATAAAGCATTCATTAAAAATGATTCGTTAAATGTATTGCTTATAAAGATGTAAATGGCGTAGGGATAAAAGATTGTGAGCTGTTTTTGTGGGTAGTTATACTAGAATAACCCTTGAGTATGAGCTTCTGGAAAGAGAGGGAAATAAGCCTATAAGCGATTTCAATCAGTTCATGTTCAATCATCCTGAATAAAGGTACAGCCTGTTTTACCAAACCTGACACAAACACTTCCCATCTTTGTTAATAACATCTCTAAGGCCATTCTATTCTGCCATGTTGTCTTCGCTATGTGGGGCAATTGTTCCGTCATGGTCATCAGGTCTCTAACGGCACAAACTAAGCATGATCGATTTGTGGGTGACTCTGGTGTGCAGTGGATAAGAGTGTCTTCGGTTGATGCGAATGTCAGAGTGACCACGCATATTGCTGTCATCGTCGATATGACAATCATTTTTATCTTGTTTCGTCTGGTGGATGTCATTTTGCGTCAGTGGAAGATAAAAATTTATGTGAAAGTGCGAATCAAGTAGAAAACAACTCTAGATATGTTTATCGTAAAATGTTTTCGTTCAAAAATAGTGGATAAAATCACAGAGAGGCATACATGTAAATCAACCACACAATTTAGAGCAAATATTAAAGTAACATACAATAAGGATCAAAGCAACAGGGTCACAATCAATGTCTTCTTCTTCCTGTTGAATAGTAGCGTTAGATTGTTTCCAACCTGTTTGTTGACACCTTGACAGTTCGTTGGAGTTCTTCAGGTTGTGATCAGCTGATCACAGAGACACTTGGGGTTCGTTATCACCGCCAGGTTTCCTCCCAATGTCCTCTGAGTCACTGTCACTCCCGTGATGTGAAGAGTCTACACGTCGTCCAGCGTCGGCAACTCAAGGGTGCTCGTGTGTGTGTTTTCTCAGGAGCGTGTGTGTAGATGTATGGTCTGATAGTGTGATTCACCGGCGCAGCTTCAGGCGGCGCTTGGCTCACACCTTTAGCTGAATGGTCAACGCAGCCTCGCCTCAGTGCGTGTGTGAGCACAGCGAGGGTCGTCCTTCTCAGTTCTTTTCGTCAGTGGTGGTTTTCTCGTGTGGTGTAGATGTAGATGGAGGGTCGTCTGTCGGATCCGGGACCTTCCTGCAGTGGCTGGAGTGGATCCAAGTCGCTCTTTCTGCGATCTTCACAGCCGTGTTGGTCGTCAGAAGGACCTGGAAGGGGCCTCGCCACCGTTTGGAGTCCCAATGCTTCCTCCTGAAGTCCTTAACAATCGCCCAGTCCCCTGGTTGGATGGTGTAATGGTCCTGTCGACTGTTTTCACCTGTTGGGAAATCTGAATTGTGGGGAAAAAGGTGTTTGGGCGGCACTGCTTCCATCAGGCCCAAACCAGACTCCATGGCTACAGGTGGAACCATTCGTCAGCCAGAGTCTGCGTTCCTGTGAGGTAGAAAATGTTTAAAGCACAGGGAGATGAGGAAGGAAAGGATAGAGAGAGTTGGAGAGAGGAAACAAGGATCAGGAGAGGAAACAAGGATCAGGAGAGGGAGGGGTTGTTGGGCAGCGACCTTCGCAGCAGCGTCTGCAGCTGCATGTCGGCAGAAACAAAGTCGTCACTGATGTTGGACAGTTACAAACAGCATTAGCTGTAGGCAGCAGGACAGCGTCCAGCAAAGCAGAACCTTATCATGATGTAAGATAGGTTTGCAATCAGACTTCAAAGCTTCCCATGCTTCCAAGGAGAACCAACGTGTGACAAGCATCTGTGGAGTCTGTAGATGGTAACAGTCTCTCCTTCTGCTAGTTTACCAGCTTCAGTCAATACGATCAACTCTGCAGCCTGAGCAGAGCAGTGTCTTTGCAAAGCGCCAGACTTCACGACGGACTCTTGATAGTAATTTTCAGCATGTTGAGCAAGGTGGTGTTGTATCTAAGCCATCTGGCTGTAGAAAGATGTGATGTTTTCCAAAAGAATCAAAGACACAGAATGAGGACAAAAGAACAGAAGTCGTACAACCTGATCTCTCATCCACTGTTTGAGTGAAAGGTCGCGTAGGGTCAGATCAGGAAGACCCAAAGTAGGAGCCGACTGAAGAGCAAGCATGAGGTCAATAAACGTCAGCCTCAGACGTCCACGTGAGACAAGAAGTGGACGATGAAGACGTCTGCATCAGAACCCTGAGTGGGGCCTCAAAGACAGTAAAGTTAGGAACAAAAGTCCTACAATAAGAACAAAGACCTAGAAAAGATATCAGCTGTTTTTACGTGCACGATTTAGGCAGGTTTCAAATTGCTTCAACTCTGTTGGGTGAGATGGATTTGCCATCAGCTGTATTTACAATGACCCAGAAAATAACCTTTGTCTGAACAAAGTGTAATTTAGACAGGCTCTCTTTGTGGCCTGTAGCATCCAATGATTCAGTAGCTTAGTGGTGTCTGCAGTAACGCCATCTATAGCTTCCTTTAAGAGGGTGTTGTTGTTTACATGGTCTGTGGTCAGATTTAGGTGTGATGACCACTGGTTCACATCCTCTGATCGAACCTACATCATGTCTGTGTGTGAGCCACAGGGAAGCAGGGCTTCCTGTAAGGCTGAGTGTTGGGTCAGAGCGTCCTCTGAAAAATCAAAATAAAAACAAAAGCATGTAGTGTGTCATTAGAATGTGGGGGAACCAAGTTCACTGTTTGCTGCACATAACGGGCAGAATAAAAAGAAGTTTTCTAAAAGTATGCAAAGTAGGTGAATACGTCACATGGGGTCGGAAGTCGTTCACCAGTCTCCACCCCGTTGACATCTGTTCACGAAAGGACCCACATCCTGCATCTGTCTCCATCATGTTTTCACAGAGGGACGTGTGGAACTGTAGAATAAACATCAAAAATCTTTTTGTTCGTTAGTAAAAGAAATCGCAAGCGCAGACCTGTGTTCATCCCAAAAGAGGGAAGTTGAGGTCAGTTTGAGTGTGTGTGTGAAATCATAAACAAGCTGTGATGCAGCCTGTGTGAGGGCCTCAGTTACAGCCCCCCCCCTCAGCAGCCAATGATAAGAGCACAGCTGAGCTGAAGTTAACACCAACAAAAGAGGGATTATTTAGAATGTCTGTAGACGTAACCTGCACTCCGTCTGGAGTGGAAATCAATCAAATACCTAAACTACACATGAGATCTCTTCATAAAAATTTAACTGGGCATAAATTTGAAAGCAAAAATGAATGTTACGGTGTCTTGCTGTCAGATGTTGCACAAGACAGTGAAATAATTAGTTTTTCTTTAATAGTCTGGTACGTACAGTAATTATTATTACTTCTCTCTAATAGTCGTCTTCCCTTTAATAGTCATTAATAGTCTGTTTCAGTCAGTCTCAGTCTTCCTATAGTCTGTTTTTTTGTTTCTTTTTCTACCGTCTGTTTTGTTTTTTTTTACAGTCTGTTTTGTTTTCTCTATAGTCTGTTTTGTTTCCTATAGTCTTCTAGTCTGGCCAGACAAACCTATGTTGTGCACAAGTATTTTTAGAAACATGAAGGATTTTATTACTGAATTTGTTGCAAGTTAAAATAGTTTGAACCCATCAGACTGCAAAGTCATGCAGCAGTTGTCATTTAGCTGTTTGTCATCATTTTAAAATCACTCTGTGGGATTTTTTTAAGCAAAAAGCGATTCTTCATTGCGAGCAGATAAGCATGAACATGAATTTGAGCGTGTATCAGCTGTAAGCGTGTTTCTTCATTGCGTGTGTGGAAATGTGTGTGTGTGTTTGCGGTACCGTCTTCTACGTCACGTGAAAAGGAACCGTCACCTTCCTCCTTCCCCAACCATCAGTCTGATGTGAGCGCCAGTGGGTGAAGCCTTTCAATGGGACAGTTGTTCCTTGATGACAGACCTTTCCTGGATCCTCGCATGCAGCTCTATTGGGCCGATCACGTCTGAAGCCTCTCCTGTTGTTTCAACCAGTGTCTGTGTCAGAGCACGTTTTCCCTGCTGTTGCTCTGTCCTTGTTTTCCTTTGCTGATTGTCATAAGCAGGTGTCTGTGTCAGACACACATGCTTGTAGTAGCTGGTTCATCTGATGAGCCCAGAACGTGATGGCTGCAGACGTTGTGGAGTCTGTGAGGCGTCCATGCTGTGGTCTGTGTCCTCCAGCTGCTGTGGTGTCAGAGCTTCCACCCTGTTCTGGTTGTTGGTCGGCGCTTCTTCTCCTTCGGTTCTTCTGCTGATGGTGGAAAAGGAGTCCAGATCCGGATTTACCCTCATCGCGCTCGGTTCTGCATTAGAATAGAGAGCAGAAACAATGGGAGCATTTGATCTTGACATGATGTGTGTGTGGTGTGCGTGTGGTGTGGCAGAGTGCAAACAATTCTTCCCCAGAGTTGTTATCTCCTTTTTTTTTTTTTTTTTTTTTTTTTTTCTGTTACTCTCATCACTCTTTTGTTTCTTTTAGGGCTTTAGTTTTGATGTTTTGCTCTTTCAAATCTTTTAAAGGTGCATATGTCTTTTACACTACGTAATTCTCCTTTTGAACCTATAACCAGTTTCCCACTCATGGAAACATGAAACGCACTAATAACCATATTTACCTTTTACTTTTAATTACCTTTACTTTTGTAATGCTGCAGTCTGGTGGTGGAGACTTAGATCGCCCCGAACCCATCTTTCAGAGTCCCGGCGGTTTCCTGCCTTAGACTTTTTTGTGTGTTCCGGCCGGAACCTTTTTTCGAAATTTCTCTTCCACGGACGTCTCCGTAGAAAGGGAACCGCTCAGATCAGCGACAGGGTTCTCGGAAGTGGTCCCTCACCGTCAGGCCCCTCTAAGACCCGGGTCCCTCGTATCTCAAAACCACTTCCCCCTGCAAACGCGCTCCGTATTTCAGAAGCCGTCTTTTATTTCCTTGTCCACTCCCTTTGGACTGCGCTCAGATCTGCACACTGGTCTGTATCCTCAGTACAGACAAAACAAGCTCGGTCCCACGAGCCAACCCTTAGCAACCACCGTCTCGGCCACCAGGGCAGACTTTGACCTAATTAATTTTTACCCGAATATTAAATTTTTTAATTAAAAAAAATTGTTTGGTCCTAATTATTATATCTTAGATGTTTTCAGCCACATAGTCGTTTTAGAAATATTATTATCTCTTTTCCTAGTTATATTTTCTTTTTGTCGTTGTTTGTTTTAGTCTAGTTGCGGATGTTTTAGAATTAATTGTTATTTGCTTTACTTTCCCTAAACCAAATGATCAGAGCCAAGTAAACCCGAATACCTGAAACCAATTTCAAACCCGTTTTCTTTTTTTTTTTTTTCCTTAACAAGTCGCAACAAAACGGAATCTCTCTCACCGGGCAGAGTAGAGGTTGGATTTTGAGTTCGTTGGATCTCGTCAGAGGCGATCCAGACGGGTGAGCAGTCCTCCCACTCAGAACTGCTGTAGAGGTTTGGAGGCTGAGCGAGCCTAGTCCTCAGGACCGCCGTCCCTGATCACGCCGTCCAGACGACCTGCCGCGGGATCCTGTTCGTAGACGCCAATTTCTGTGGTGGAAATTTTGCAATAAAGGCAGATGAGAGAGAGTTGTCCTTTTGTGCGATTTATTGAAATAATAAAGAAAATAACAAGTAATGAGGAAAGCAAATAAAAAGCCAGCTGGGGAGATCAGAACATACACCACGGAGGTATAATGCAAAGATCACCCCGTTCTGAGGTTGTCTCTGCCTTTTAACCTCTCTCCCGGGACCTGGTGGAATCTTCCTATCACACTGTGGGTGAAGATGTTTACATTACACAGGGAATACACAAGGTCTACAGCCTTGGGTCTGGTGGGGCATCAGATAGAAAGGAGCCAGAGACCAGGGGCAAAAGGCAGACACAAGCCATAAACAATCGGTCAGTCAAACACAACATTAGATGTCAGCACTTAATGTGCGACAGAACCTTGAGAGGAAGATAGATTGTTTGTCTAATAATGTTCAGTTCTGGGTCTAATCAACAAGTACAGAATGCATGGTTATTGTACAGAGTCAGAAATGAACACAAGAGCATTAAAGTACAATTTTTCCATTACAGTAGTTTATTGCAGAAGTTGTGTGTGAAACAAGAATCTCTTTATTTTTTCTTTTAACAATCCAGAACCACAGTCTTTCCTTGACCTTCACCCAGTGTTGTGAGGACTAGAAGTCAACAGCTGGACTTACAAAATGGCTGCATCAGCTGTTTAGTGAACTACACCGGTTGGACTACACTCATTATAGCAAATGTAAACAGACAAAAAACTTTTTTTTTCCCTAACAGATACATTCATGCTTCTGTTTGACTTCTAGCCTGATGGTGTTTCATACCCAGTGGTGCTCCATCTGTTGGCACTGGATGTCGTAACGAGTCTTCCAGGGGTTTTTGATGCTATAAACTGTAGCTCCAAAGTCCTCTCCCAGGTAGCCGACGTCTTTTGGTTCTCCATCCATACAAGATCTTGAACAAATTATTTATCAATCAATTAAAAAAAAAAATTTATTCATAACAGACTGATATTTCAGGCCTCACTTTTGTTCCGCATCAGTGATATTATTAGTCCGGATCCATGTTCCTTCTGTCTCTGTCGTGACCAATCCAGGCTCCGCTCTGAAAGACATACAGGATCCTACTGTACCCATGTTCATGGTGTCACTCCAAAATATCTGTGTGAACAAACAAAAAAGCTGTACTTTTGTGCCCAGGTGTATTATTATCCTTCCACTCCCATCTGTTGAAGCTCACCTGCTTCTCCTGGCTGTCAGTCACAACTAGGCCAGCTCCACGACCAACACAGCCTGCTCTGCTGTCTGGCCAGGTCTTTTTAACAGTAGCAGACTCCAAGTAGGAGAAGATGTAACAGGACGATTTAAACGGAGTCCATCCAGGAAGACATTCTGGTTAGAGTCACTAATGATCTTCTCTTAGCTTCAGACAATGGATTAGTTTCTGTCCTTGTCCTTTTAGATCTTAGTGCTGCCTTTGATACAATTGATCGTAACATTCTATTACAAAGACTAGAACATAAAATCTGAATTAAACGAACAGTACTGGGATGGTTCAAATCCTATTTGCTGAACAGATTCTGGTTTGTTTTTGTTTTTGTTTTGTTTTTGATAAACCCTCCACATGCTTATGGATTAGCTATGGATTACCACAGGGTTCTGTTATCGGTCCAATTCTGTTCAGCCTATACATGTCTCCTCTAAGTGACATTATTAGGAAGCATATTATTAATTTTCATTGTTATGCAGATGATATTCAGCTATATATGTCTTTGGAACCAAATGAAACAGATCAACTAGTCAAAATTTAAAGTTGTTTAAAAGACTTCCTTCAACTAAATTCAGATAACATCAAATTTGTTGGGCCTAACATGGAGACACTATTGAGTCAGATGGACCCACCCTGGATGGCATAACATTAGCTTCAGATTCTACTGTGAGGAACCTTGGTGTCATGTTTGACCAGGATCTCTCTTTTACATCATTCATTAAACTAATCTCCAGAACCGCCTACTTTCCCCTCAGAAATATAGCTGAAATCAGAAGCATCCTTTCTCAGAGCGATGCAGAGAAAATCCATTCATGCATTTGTTACCTCTAGGCTGGACTACTGTAACTCCTGACTCATAGAACACCCAAACAGCTCCTTAAAAGCCAAGAGCTAATTAAAAATGCTGCAGCCAGAGTTCTGATGGGACTTAGAAAGAGAGATCACATTTTTCCTACATTAGCTTCACTACACTGGCTGCCTGCAAAATGTGGGATAGAATTTAAAAAACTCCTACTCACCTACGAAGCACTTAATGATCAAGCTCCCTCTTATCTTCAAGACCTCATAGTTTCTTATACTCCGAGCAGAACACTTTGTTCTCAGAGCGCTGGGCTTCTTGTGGTTACTAGAGTGTTTAAATGTAGAACGGGAGGCAGAGCTTTTAGCTACCAAGCTCCCCTTCTGTGGAATCAGCTCCCTGTTCAGGTTTGAGAAGCTAACACACTCTGCACCTTAAAGATCAGGCTTAAAACCTGGCAATGATAGTTAGTCACAAGGAACCCTCTCTTGGTTAAGCTGCAATAGACATAGACTGCTGGGGGACTTAGTTTATACACTGAGCTCCTCTGTTTCCTTCTAACTCTTCTGTTTAATAACCTCCCTTCATTGTTCTATGCTTAACTAACCTTGTCTCTTTCTTTCCAGTAGTTGTGCCTCTCCCCCGCTCTCTCTCTCCCCCACTCTGTCCTCATCTACAGGTATCATCGAACTCAGAGTTTTGTGTCTTTGATGGGCAGCTGCAGGTCCAACCGTCCTGCATGTGTCCAGTCTCTGGTCCCACCATCCTGCCTGTGCTCTGTTGTTGCTGTGCTTTTCTCTCTCTCCCCTCACCCCACCCGGTCAAGGCAGATGGCCGCCCACATCCAGCCTGGTTCTGCTGGAGGTTTCTTCCTTGTTAGAGAGGGAGTTTTTTCTCTCCACTGTTGCTGTCAAATTAAAGGCTTGCTGTATGTGGGATCTGTTGGGTTTAGTTGTGTAAAATCTTAAACCTTACTTTGTAAAGTGCCTTAAGATAACCTTGTTGTGATTAAGCACTATACTGTATAAAATAATTTGAATCAACCTGCTTCTGATAAGCATCGTTAACAGTCTTCTGCTGGTCGATGTGCGTCTTTATCTGTGTGTGGTTGCTGATGGCCAACTCTAAGGCCTTCTTGGCCTCTTCTTCATACTTGTTCACAGTGGAAGGAAAAGCTTCATGTTGAACTTACACTTAATTCCGAGCGCGACAGCATCTATGTGTCACGATCCGGTTCTAGTTCTGCTTTTATTTTGAAAGGACTTAGTTTGTCATCCATGTCGTCATGTTTCGGTTCCAGTTTTCATTTCCTGTTTGTAGTTTCTGGTTTTCCGGTTTCTGTTCTCACTGTCAGTTCTAGTCTTACTTCCGGTTTTTATTACACACACCTGTCTTAGTTTAATCATAACTCCTGGGTATTTAACAACCGCCAGTTATCACAGCCAGTTGCCAGATCGTTGAATCCATGACTTCACCTTCCAGCATTCTCTCGTTCAGTTTATCCCGTTGCCGATCCAGTTCCGTGTTCCTGACTATCGCTTCGCGTCTGATCCTGACCGGTATTGTAAACCCATTGTCTCTGTTGCTGAACTCTGCCTGTTACTGGAACTGCCTTAGCCTGTCGATTCGGACTTGGAAATCTGAGCCTCCTGTTTTTGACCCACGCCTGCTATTGGAACCGATCAGGCCTATCCCTCCTGTACCTCAATCCTGTGTTTATCCGTGCATGACCTGGACTGTCTGTGATAACGAAAACTGCAATAAAACTCTTAAACTTTACCACCTGTCTATCGTCTAAGCACTGTGCATTTGGGTCGGCTCTCTGCCTTTTCCTGACAGAACGATCTGGTCTGACTTGGACCCAGCCCCCGTCCACGTCAGTGACCGTTTTGTTTTTTCTTTTTTTTTTCTTTTTTCTTCTTTTTTTGCCGGAGGATATCCGCGGGGACCTCCAAAGACTAGCCAAGAAATATGCGGAAGCGCCCAGCCTGGATGCCCGTCTCCACCTAGTGAAGCTCGCTATCGAGATTCTGGAGGACGAGTTCTGGTGGCGTGAGTACCCCGGAGTGCAGGCACTCTTCGACAGACTCCAATTAATGCGGAGGGATTTGGCACGAGCTCTGCGCGCATTGTCTGTCCGTGTCTCCGCAGCTGCTCCTGCTGCCGTTTCATCGCTTCACGTTTCCATTCCTGTCACCGCCCTGGCGAATTACGTCTCCGTTTCTGTCACCGCTCCGGCGGTTCACGTCTCCGTTCCTGTCGCCGTTTCATCGGCTCCAGCCCAAGCCCCAGATGCCGCTATCTCTGCCCGCCCCGGACGACGTCGGCGGGGGCACGGGTCCAGGGTCCTAGGTCCAGAGACCGCGGTCACGGTCTCCGATCGACTCCCCTCCCCGGCAGAGGATTTCTCCGATCCGCTGGCCGACTGTCTCACGTCGATAGCAGGCATCCCAGACAGCGTCGCCCAGCGGATCCACCTCCACTGCTCTCCCCCGGTTGCGTTCCTCTTTGCCCACCTCATGAACACCGCTGATTCGGCAGCAGACCAGGGCACGAGGGAACAACTGTTTGAGGAGGCAGCCGCTCTCATCCTGAGGGAACCTGCCCTGCGTGAGGCCCTGCAACTCCCAGCCTGCAGCCACACCAGTTCCTACGTCTCAGTCAGCTCAGTCGTGTCACGCTCAGGGCCTAGCTTAGTCGAGTCACGTCCTTGTCCCAGCCAGGTCACGCTCAGGAGCCAACAGGGACTGGGACGGCGTCCTCTCCGGAGCCAACAGGGACTGGGACGGCGTCCTCTCCGGAGCCAACAGGGACGGCGTCCTCTCCGGAGCCAACAGGGACTGGGACGGCGTCCTCTCTGGAGCCGACTGGGACGGCGTCCTCTCTGGAGCCGACTGGGACGGCGTCATCTCCGGAGCCAACAGGGACTGGGACGGCGTCCTCTCCGGAGCTGGCAGTGCTGCTTGCAGCTGCCGAGCTCGACGGAGTAGACGTCGGGCCTGACCGGGCAAGAATTGAACTTGTCTGACGTGTGGTGCCACCTGGCTGGGACAAGGCCAGAACCTGAGCGTGACTCGACTGGGCTGGAACCTGAACGTGACTCGACTGGGCTGGAACCTGAACGTGACTCGACTGGGCTGGAACCTGAACGTGACTCGACTGGGCTAGGCCCTGAGCGTGACATGACTGACCTGACTGAGACGTAGGAACTGGTGTGGCTTCTGGCTGCAGGCCAGGGAGTTGCAGGGCCTCCGGGAGGAGGTCGCTCCAGCTTCGGTTCCCGTCGACCTCCAGGAGGAGGTTCCGGGCTTCGGGGATATGATATACTATGAGCAGAACAACATTGAGCAGAGCCAAACCGAGCAGAACCTGTCGGTTGGAAACACTCACAACTGGAACATTGGATCAAACGAGGAGTAAATGGGTCAGTTATACATGAAGGTACTAAACAGACTGGATGATTCACTTCTGGCTTTGATCTAAGGACTCATGTGGTTTGTGAATGACATTCTAACACAAACTGAAATAATTAATCACCATAATAATGTGTGAATGTTTCTTCAGTTCAATTAATTCAATAACCTTCGATTCACACCAATCATAAGAAATATGCAATAACCAACCAAACATTGCTACTCTGTCCATTGCTGCAGGTTCTGTCCATCGCTCTGCTCGTTTCCTTTTTTATGCTCCTGCTGATGCTGGTCCTGACGACGTCCAGCACAGAGGCAGTGTCGCTTTGAATGTGTGAATGGGGATTTCAATAGTACTGTTATTATTATTATTAAGGAGAAACAGTAGTTACAGAGAGACACCCCATGATTGACAGCTGTTTTATTTGAGACACTTTCCAGCAGGTGCTTGTTGTGTCCAGGCATTATTGTGCTGCCGTTTCACACGTCCAGGCCAGCTGATTTCTGTTGCACTTCCCATCGAATCGTGTCTGCCATGGACTGTGTGTGTTATAAGTCACGATTGCACAGTCTTCTCCGTGGCGTCCGTGGTTGTTTGGTTCCCCATACGCCCAGTACCTTAGAGGAACCAAAGCCATGATGACTCAAGTTCTGATTTCTTAAAATCCAAATGTGCAGCTCTCACCTTTGCTCCACCTCCGTGACGTTATTAATCCAGACCCATTCCCCCTCGGTATCAATGTCAGTGAGACCGACCCACACTCCGTTCTCCCACTGACTAGGGTAACTTCTCATACTTTTTATGTTTCCACTCACAAAGTTCTTGATTGCAAAACAAAAGGTGAAACATTATAAAGCCTCATTTGTACATTTTAATGTAACTATAAATATAAATATGAACTATTACTCTTGCTCACCTGCTCCTCCTGGCTGTCGATCACAACCAGGTCGGCTCCACGTCTAACACAGTCTGCTCTGCTGTCTGTCCAGGTCTTTTTAGCAGCAGCAGACTCAAAGTAGGAGAAGAAGTAACAGGATGAGTTAAACAGAGTCCATCCACGAAGACATTTACCACAGGTTCCCTCTGGAAAAAAGAAAGGGTTCAATGTCACCTCAAATCCCTTTCTTTTTCTAATTTTTCTAATTCTTTTTGTTTTACATCTGTGTCTCACCCAGAGCTGTCAGGTTGGACTGCAGCTGGTTCCACTCTATCCTTAGTGTCTGTATCTCCTTCTGATAATTGTCAATGATGACGCTCTTCAGCTTGATTTGCGTCTTTAGCTGTGCGTGGTTGTTGATGACCGTCTCTAACGTCTTCTTGGCCTCGTCTGCAGCTTCAGTGATGTTGCTGTAGTTGCTGCGGAGGTTGTTTAGCGCATTCACCAGCTGCACTTCAGCTAAGCTGGGAACGTGGAGGGAGTGCTCTTTGACCCTGGCACCTGAAGAGATGAATAAAGACTCAGATAACATGCACACTGTGGCCACCAACTCCAGTAAAAGCCACCACACATGAGGAAAAACAGGCTTCATACACAGCAACTAATACAGCAGCTTTTATAAAAATGTCATAATTCAGCAGGGTTGAACGATTCTTCAGTAATTACAGCAGCAGATGCATTAATTAATGAACTGAGCCATGAAGTTTCTATTTATATAAACTCACATTTTATCCCAAGAACAACAGCGGCTGTCAGCATAACAGCATTCAGCAGCGCTAAACTCAGGAGAACTCGTCTCTTGGATGCTCCTGTAGCATAAAGCCAGAAATAGTTACATAAAGGTACAATAGTAAAAGAAAAACAAAATCTCAGCTTTATTTATTGAGATAGAGTTTCTGTTTAGAATCATACCTTGTCTGAATATTTGAAAAAGGCCATTATCTCTGAAGTAACTCTTGGAAAACCTTGGAATGTAGAACTTTCTTCCCAGTAGATTGGCCATCGTGCCTGCAGGTCCTGCAGCACTGACTCGTTTGCCTCCTTTTGTTGTATCAGAGACAAAGGGGGCGAACAGTTGTGTAAATGACTCCACCCTTCAGTATCTGCTGAGCTCATGGGTCTTGATGCCAAGGCACGAGCAACAAGTAACGTCCTGCAGCCGTTTTGGGAAGTAACTGCTTAGTAGTTTATTGCAGAAGTTGTGTGTAAAACAAGCATCTTTTTATTTTAATAATCTAGAACCACAGTCTTTCCTTGACCTTCACCCAGTGTTGTGAGGACTAGAAGTCAACAGTTGTCCGTTTACAAATGTAAACTGACACAAAACCATTTTTGAAGTTTTTTCTCCTTTAACAGGTACATTCACGTCGTTTAGTTTTCCATCCATCCAATATCTTAAAAACAATCAAATTATAACAGACTGATATTTCAGGCCTTACTTTTGTTCCGCATCGGTGATATTATTAGTCCGGATCCATGTTCCTTCTGTCTCTGTCGTGACCAATCCAGGATCTGCTCTGAAAGACATACAGGCTCCTACTGTACCCATGTTCATGGTGTCACTCCAAAATATCTGTGTGAATGAACAAAAAAGCTGTACTTTTGTGCCCAGGTGTATCATTATCCCTCCTCTGCCATCGGTTGAAGCTCACCTGCTCCTCCTGGCTGTCGATCACAACCAGGTCGGCTCCACGTCTAACACAATCTGCTCTGCTGTCTGTCCAGGTCTTTTTAGCAGCAGCAGACTCAAAGTAAAAGATAAAGTAACAGGATGAATTAAACAGAGTCCATCCACGAAGACATTTACCACAGGTTCCCTCTGGAGAAGAGGGTTCATTGTCACCTCAGATTTCTTTCTTCTTCTAATAGAAAAACATTTCTTTTTGTTTTACATCTGTGTCTCAGCCAAAGCTGTCAGGTTGCACTGCAGCTAGTTCCTCTGTCCGTAATGTCTGTATCTCCTTCTGATAATTGTCAATAATGACGCTCTTCAGCTTGATTTGCGTCTTTAGCTGTGCGTGGTTGTTGATGACCGTCTCTAACGTCCCCCCAGGCCGATGCTAATGATGAGGAGGATTGCAGCAAGCGCTGCCAGGCTGACGACAAGCCAAGTCATAGTGGGCATGAAGACTAAACAGGGAGACAACGAATGTCACACTGTCATCACATGTTCTGACACATGTTATTGTTGCCTTATTACACATCAGAGCATCTCCACTACATGGTTAGAGCCTAAATCAATCCTGTACTGTAATCCCATGACTTTAAATCAATACTTTGTTAATTAATAAATTATATGCCCTTAAATATTAAACATATAATAATGATAATAATAATAATATACTGTAAATTTAAACTGAATACACCAGACCCAGTTGTTACAAAATAAGGAAGTTATTTAAAACATTGCAAATAATTATATCACTTAAGATTTAACTGTCTAAAAATACAATATTGTTTTTAAAACGTTCAAGTACATACACAGTTAAAACTTGCCATTTACAAACTTGCAATACAGTACTGTACAGTTAACAGTTTTCAGAAAAATCACTACTGAATGCATGTGACTGTTGATTCAACTAGCAAGACAGAAATAACAATATTAATGGCTGTAACCAACTTCATAAAAACTTACTCAACTTACTAATCTCAGTTTCATTTAGATGACGAAGAAAAAACGACACTGCTGTTTTGTTGTCTTTCTCCTCACCATCTCTCTGGTCTTCACTCTGGTTTAGTAGCACAAATCCTCTGGATTTCTTCTAACAAGGACTCCATAAGCAAAATAAAATAGAGGTTAAGACAAATTCATTTTTTCAACTATCAGGTCGGAAAAACCCATAAATAATGGATGGAACCAACTTT
Organism: Betta splendens; assembly: GCF_900634795.4. NCBI lineage: Eukaryota > Metazoa > Chordata > Actinopteri > Anabantiformes > Osphronemidae > Betta > Betta splendens. Next base: position 2,560,338 of record NC_040900.2, on the reverse strand, counting down.
ATATAAATTTACAAATCTGAGCTCTTCCACTTCCAGTTAGATGAAGGAAGGATGACACTGTTGTTCTGGTGTCTTTCTCTTCTCTCTTTTTCCAGTTCAATGTAGTAATATAAGTTATATATTTTTGCATATTCTACCGTGCAATGATAAACTCACTCACTGACGGTGTAGTTCTTCACTCAGCAGCTTAAATGTGCACATAACTTTTGACAAAGCAAACCTCGAAGTCTAGTGTTAGCAGTTAGCTAGCTGGAACACCGACCTCGATGCTAACCGCGTCACGAGCCTCTGTAACGTTACTAACGTTACGTTACCGGTGAAAAATATTAGCTACAGCGTTCTTGCGCGAAAACCCAAGTGTCTTAAAACAACAACAGATAAATAGACAGATAATAGAGATGCGTCGCTAGCTTGGCTCACTTTCAGATGTTACTGCTAACGCTGAGCTGAGGAACAAATGTTGGCTTATATCTGCGTGCTTATTATGACGTTTGTAACTAACAGCAGTACTTGTGTTTTCTTATGCATTTACCTTTGCGGTCTCGAAAAACCTTCCTCATCAACACGAACTCCAACAGCAGCAGTCAAACTGAGGGACGCATCACTTTCAACTGAGGAGTAGAAAAAATGCATACGTTAAATGAAAAAAATAAATTTTAGCGCCAAAAGTAAATGCAGTGGTGCGCTGTAATAAAACAATACGGTAAATCGCTGTGTAGATGTGTGACGTTATCTAAAAATACCATGATGCACTGGAAACTACAGTTATATACTGAAAAAAAGATCTACAGTATTATACTCTGTGATACAGGGTAAAATACTGTTGAAACTGCAGAAATGTCTAACAGTGCTGGTAGTGTACTACAGTAAACTGGGCTGAAAAGAGCTCCTCAGCTGTGACCCAGAAGACTCAAAGCAGGATGTACTTCCTGAGGAGGCTCAGGTCCTTTAACGTCTGCAGCTCCATGCTGAGGATGTTCTGTGAGTCTGTGGGTCCAGTGTTCTACACTGTGGTCTGTGGGACAGCAGCATGGATGGAGCAGACAGTAACAGACTGGATCAACTGATCAGGAGGGCTGTTTCTGTTCTGGGGGTGGAGCTGGACCCCCTACATGCTGTAGCGGAGAGGAGGATGCTGGTCCAACTCCTCTCTATAGACAACACCTCCACCCCCTACACAGTGTGCAGTGTGACAGAGAAGCACCTTCAGCCAGAGGCTCATCAGTATTAGGTTCTCCACAGAACGACACCAGAGATCCTTCCTACCGGTGCCATCAGTCTGTACAACTCCTCCTCTGTCTGGAAGGGTTGATCTTCATCCATGCAATAACATGTATATCAACACTTTAACTAGTAATTACGTGTAATTAGACAATAGTAATTAGAATTGATTTAAGTGTGTGTAGATGTGTTTAATTGCAGATGCATTTAATCTCCCCTCCTTCTTGTGTGAACCTCCATCTGTGACAGCGATCTAAGTGTGCAAAATCATTTCTCTCTGGGATTAATAAAGTCTTTTGAATCTTGAATCTTGAATCTATAGCACCAATACTCAAGAATGAAACTTCAGGTTTAAACAATAGGTTACCTTCTCGCTTGCTTGGGTTCGAGTCCGCTTCAGGAGGATTCTCCTCGTTTTGCAAATCATCTTCACAAATCAGTTTGTTTAAACCTCCATCGAAGTTAGAGCCCGACATGTTCCTGCGCTTTCTCCTTGTTCAGCTGCCAGTCATACAGTATGAGAGTGCGTAGGACACACACCGACCACAGGAAGAAGCACCAATGCTGAGCTCGTCAAAAGGGAAATGACATTAATTCAACGAAAAAGTGTCACTTGGGAGAAAGGAGAAGTTCAGGAGTTATTTGTAGTATGGAGCAATTAGTTCCTTCCACTAAATTCTCATTAACAGGGTTTAAGTCTCGTTGCACATATTATCATATCTTGTGTCTGATTTAAATGAGCCTCAAAGAAATTTGCTGTTTACAGTACTTTTTATTAAACTTTATGCATTTCCAAAGTATCAGTATCAATACATTGGTCAATGTGTCCTTGGATTATCTTGATGTGGTTTCACATATCCAGTGTAATGGAGTGTGACACTGGCCATCGTATCGGGTCTTCCAGGGGTTCGAGGGGCTGTAGATGATGACTCCACAGTCCTCGCCTCCCCAATGGTTGTTTGGTTCATCGTCCATCCAGTACCTTAAATTTAACGACACTTTAGTTTAATGTTTGACAAAGACAAGAAGATCTCAGTGTGTGTTAAACTCAGACCTTTGCTCCACCTCGGTGACGTTATTAATCCAGACCCATGCCCCCTCTGCTTCTGTGTCAGTGAGGCCGGTCCAGAATCCATTCTCCCAGACACTAGTACTCGTTTTCATTTTATTAATGCTGTTACTTGCAAATTTCTATGAGCAAACAAAGAAACTGAGCTTGTTGTTACACTGTCACCAGTATCTGTGTGTGACTGTTACACAGCTCACCTGCTCCTCCTGGCTGTCGATCACAACCAGGTCGGCTCCACGGCCAACACAGTCTGCTCTGCTGTCTGTCCAGTTCTTTTTAACAGTAGCAGACTCCAAGTAGGAGAAGAAGTAACAGGACGAGTTAAACAGAGTCCATCCAGGAAGACATTTACCACAGGATCCCTCTGGAAGAAAGAAAGGGTTCATTGTCAGCTCAGGTGTCTTCCTTTTTTCTAACAGATAATGGACCTTTATTGGTGTGTGTCTCACCCAGAGCTGATATGTTGAACTCCATGGAATCATGGAGGCAGCCTGCTTTTGCTCTAGCGTCTGATGAGATAAATGACGTATTGTTCACAAAAAGAGAGACTTGTGTCAAAGAGTGTTTTACAAAACACAATTACATTGTTGAACTGAAAATGTGGTGTTTTTCATTTCATCAATCAAGCTATTGTACATTCATCTAACTGTTTTTCTATGAACATGGCACTTTTAGACTGGCCAGTTTGTTATACTTGTTCACAGCAGAAGGAAAAGCTTCATGATGAACTCACAATTAATTCTGAGAGCGACAGCAACTATGAGCAGAACAACACTGAGCAGAGCCAAACCGAGCAGAAGCCGTCGGTTGGAGACACTCACACCTGGAACATTGGATCAAACGAGGAGTAAACTGTTCAGTTAAACATGAAGGTACTAAACAGACTGGATGATTCACTTTTGGCTTTGATCTAAGGACTCATGTGGTTTGTGAATGACATTTTAACATAAACTGAAATAATTGATCACCATAATAACGTATTGTGTAAATGTTTCTTCAATTCAATTAATTCAATAACCTTCAATCATCCAATCCAACCAATCATGAGAAATATGCAATAACCAAACATTGTGTCAGAAAGCAGAAGTGGAAAATATAAAAATATAAAAACATCAAAGTCCAGAAATGAGTTGAAATCATACCCTGTCCAGAGGTTGAGAAAAGCTCAGGAGCATTTCTGATGAACGCTACTCTGTCCATTGCTGCAGGTTCTGTCCATCGCTCTGCTTGTTTCCTCTTTTATGCTCCTGCTGATGCTGGCAGACGACGTCCGGCACAGAGGCAGCGTCACTTTGAATGTGTGCATGGGGGTTTCACTTGTAGTTATTATTATAATGAGGAACAGTAGCCCCAGATTGAGACACCCCATGATTGACAGCTGTTTTATTTCCTGCACTTTCCTGCAGGTGCTTGTTGTGTCCAGGCTTCATTGTGCTGCCGTTTCACACGTCCAGGCCAGCAGATGCGCGTTGCACTTCCCATCGAATCGTGTCTTGGAGTCCATCCAGGAAGACATTTACCACAGGTTCCCTCTTGAAGAGTCATTCTCACTTCAGGTTTCTTCATTTTTAATAAAAAACTGTTTTGTTAATTACTTATTATAGTTTCCCACCCAAAGCTGATATGTTTGACTGCAGTCTGCACTTCTCTGTTCACAGTGTCTCAACCTGTTTTTGATATAATCTTCTGATCAGTTTGTGATTTCATCTTTCTATGGCTGCTGATGGTCGTCTCCAAGGCCTTCTTGGCCTCCTCTCCAGCTCCAGTACCATTATGTTGCTGTGGTTGCCATGGAGATATTGATGAGCTGTACTGCAGATGAACGGGAACCTTGGAGAGAGCCTTCTCTGACTCTGGCACCTGACGAGATGAAAGACAATTAGATGAGAGTCCAAAAGATGTTCTTCAACTGAGTTCTTCAGCATCAAGCTTATTTAGATGGCATTGTTGTGCTTTGAGTGCTATCTTGGCCACTATTCTGGCACCATTGATGGGACACACAGACCATCATATCCAAAACTCTGAGGAGGTTCACTCATGGATTTGTGCCTTAACGCCACATGATTCAGCTACAGAGGTGACTTCTACAGACAGCGACATGTTTGCGCTGTGGCTTCCCCAGTGTCACCCATTGCGGCCAACCTGTACATGGAAGTGGTGGGGACACCGGTTCAGGTAGGTGGATGGCACTTGCCGATGAAGGTGAAGCTTTCATGGACCACATCCATAGAGTGGACAGCAACATCAGGTTCACCAGACAAGACACCAAGGACAGATTAGCCTACTTGAAATGTACACTCATCAAAGAGAATGACGACAGTTTAGAAGTAGAAATTTACAGGAAAACCACCCACACAGAACAATACCTGTGTTTGAGTCTCATCACCTACTACAACACAAACTTAGAGTCACCAGGACCCTGGATCACAGAGCAGAGAACATCCCCACTTCCATCAAAGCCAAGAGAAAAGAAGACAGGCATCTCAAGACAGGCCTTAAGACCTGCGGCCTAAGATGGTCCTTCAACAAGGCAGCGTCACAGTCCTCAGGAAGGACGACAAAAAAGCCTGAGATCCAGGATCAGCGGAGGAACCTGGTCATTCCTTACATGAGCGGTGTTTCAGAAAAGCTGAAAACAGTTTTTGGGAACTACCACATACTTGTTTATTTCAAACCCACTAATACACTCAGACAGAAACTTGTTCACCCAAAGGATTAGACACAGAAAGATAAGAAGGGCAACGTAGTTCATGCAGTCCAGTGCAGTGAAGAGTGCTCAGAGCTGGAACAAACCAAACAGCCAACACACAGACACAGCACAAACCGAACAGTACATCAGGCCCAGTTTCAGTGGTGGATCTCCACATAAAATGAAAAGGGAAATGAAAAGGTTTCAAAGGGTTCACAACCCCCCTATGAAAGACAAACCACCAAGGCCAGAGACGTCGCCCGGTATGGCGCAGCCGGGGCCCCACCCTGGAGCCAGGCCCGGGGTTGGGGCTCGCATGCGAGCGCCTGGTGGCCGGGCCCCGTGGGAATTCCCACGGGGCCCGGCCGGGCACAGCCCGAAAGAGCGACGTGGGGCCGTCCTCAAGTGGACCCACCATCCGCGGGAGGAACCGTAGGGGGCCGGTGCAGAGTGGATTGGGCGGCAGTCGAAGGCGGGAGCCTGGGCGCCCCAATCCCTGGATAACCAATCTGGTTATTGGGACATGGAATGTCACGTCACTGGGGGGAAAGGAGCCTGAGCCTGTGCAGGAGGTCGAGCGGTACCGGCTAGAAATAGTCGGGCTCACCTCCACACACAGCCTGGGCTCTGGAACCCAACTCCTTGAGTGGGGCTGGACCCTTTTCTACTCTGGAGTTGCCTGCGGTGAGAGGCGGTGGGCTGGTGTGGGCTTGCTCATAGCTCCCCAGCTTAGTCGCCATGTGTTGGAGTTTTCCCCGGTGGACGAGAGGGTCGCTTCCCTGCGCCTTCGGGTGGGGGATAGGTCACTCACCGTCATTTGTGCTTACGGGCCGAATGGCAGTGTGGAGTACCCGGCCTTCTTGGGGTCCCTGGAGGGAGTGTTGGAAAGCGCTCCAACTGGGGACCCCATCGTTCTTCTGGGAGATTTCAATGCCCACGTAGGTAACGACAGTGATACCTGGAGAGGCGTGATTAGGAGGAACGGCCTCCCTGATCTGAACTCGAATGGTGTTATGTTATTGGACTTCTGTGCTAGGCACAGTTTGGCCATAACAAACACCATGTTCGAACATAAGGGTGTCCATCAGTGCACATGGCACCAGGACACCCTAGGCCGGAGGTCGATGATAGACTTTGTAGTCGTTTCACCTGACCTTCGGCCATATGTTTTGGACACTCGGGTGAAGAGAGGGGCTGAGCTGTCAACTGATCACCACCTGGTGGTGAGTAGGATCCGCTGGCAGAGAAGGAGGCTGGAACGACTTGGCAGGCCCAAATGTATTGTGAGGGTCTGTTGGGAACGCCTGGCTGAACCCTCTGTCAGACGGACCTTTAACTCACACCTCCGGGAGAGCTTCGACCAGATTCCGAGGGAGGTGGGAGACATAGAGTCCGAGTGGACCATGTTCTCCGTCTCCATTGTCAACGCGGCCGCTCGGAGCTGTGGACGCAGGGTCTCTGGTGCCTGTCGTGGTGGTAATCCCCGAACCCGGTGGTGGACGCCGGAGGTAAGGGACGCCATCAAGCTGAAGAAGGAGTCCTACCAGGTATGGTTGACCTGTAGGACTCCTGAGGCAGCTGATGGGTACCGGCAGGCCAAGCGTGCTGCAGCCTGTGCCGTTGCGGAGGCAAAAACTCGGGCTTGGGAGGAGTTCGGGGAGGCCATGGAGGAGGACTATCGCTCGGCCTCAAAGAGATTCTGGCAAACCGTCCGGCGCCTCAGGAGGGGGAAGCAGTTCTTTACCAACTCTGTTTTCAGTGGAGGTGGGGAGCTGTTGACCTCAACTGGGGATGTTATCGGACGGTGGAAGGAGTACTTTGAGGATCTCCTCAACCCCTCCGACATGCCTTCTGCTGAGGAAGCAGAGGCAGGGGACTCAGAGGCGGACTCGCCCATCACCCAGGCTGAGGTCACCGAGGTAGTTAGTAAGCTCCTCGGTGGCAGAGCAGCGGGGGTGGATGAGATCCGTCCTGAGTACCTCAAGTCTCTGGATGTTGTGGGGCTGTCTTGGGTGACACGCCTCTGCAACATCGCGTGGAGGAGGGGGACAGTTCCTCTGGACTGGACAACCGGGGTGGTTGTCCCTCTTTACAAAAAGGGGGACAGGAGAGTGTGTTCCAACTATAGGGGGATCACACTTCTCAGCCTCCCTGGGAAAGTCTATGCCAGGGATCTGGAGAGGAGAATTCGGCCGATAGGAAGACCTAGGACTCGCTGGAGAGACTATGTCTCTCGGCTGGCCTGGGAACGTCTTGGGGTCCCACCGGAAGAGCTGGAGGAAGTGTCCGGGGAGAGGGAAGTCTGGAACTCTCTGCTTAGACTGCTGCCCCCGCGACCCGGCCCCGGATAAGCGGATGAAAATGGATGGATGGATGGAAATGAAAAGGGACACTCGAAAGTTCACATTCTGGACAGAGAGGACAAGTGCTTTTGGGGAGGGGTGAGGGAAGTGTTTCATATATAAATTACACCCTTCCTTAACAGAGGATGAGGCCTCAGACACAAACTGTTTCCGATTCATCATGCTGCCTTTTCATCTATTCCAAAGAAGATCAGGACCACTTTAAGTGGTCAAAAAGAGGTCAAAAAGAGACAAACCCACGACTCTGTAACGATGGAGGAGGAGCTTAGACGTTCAAACCTACTCACTCACCCCCTTGTTCTCATAACGAGCCCATCGTTACAGGTGGAGGAAAAACCTAACTGAAGGATAAATGTGTGACCTTCAGTCAACTTCCTTCAGACTAAAGAAGCCACCTGGATTGGTAGCGAAATGTTACTACTGAAAAGAAGAATTCCAGTTAACATGGCTCAACCTTCACACACTGACTACAAAGACTCAGGCATGAACCTTTTTTAGTATTTGCAAGCTTTTTTAACTTGCAGCTTCTCCAGTAAAGCCTGCCACATCAATGCAATTTCTCAGAATAAGGATATGAAACTTAATCAACTGTCACATTTACAGTTCATCCCAATCACAACAGCAACAAACCCCATTCAGCAGTCGTGCCAGCGATCACGAGTCTGTTGTTTGGAGCAAAAGATCTACCTGCCATGGAAAAAAGATCATAAATTAAGCGAAGGAAACTTGAAGAAGACTTTACACAATCATGACATTTTTTTTGCGTCCAACTAAACCTCATGTTGTTTTTACAATAAAAAATCTAGTAAAGATTGCATGTGATGTTACCTATATTGAAGATACAGATATAAATTTCTTGCAAATTTTGATGGTGAATTGACGATTTTCTGAAATGTAAATGTAATAACAGTAGCACAGAAACTCATATGCTATGCTAAGTTATAATATAGTTAAACTAAATTCAGTGTCACTGTTAATCTTTTCATGTTTTATTATTTTGATGTACTTATTTTGAAGTCATACCCTGTCCAAATATTCTATTGACTCCCCAACTCCCCGTTCAGTTGTTCTGTCCATCATGGCAGTGTTTAAAATTAGTTTGGCTTCTCTTCTGTGGCCACAAGCACAGTTGGTCTGAATGTTAGTGTTCTCTTATTTTAGAAGGCTTTTCTCCTCTGCTACTGACTCATCATTAATTCACTACAGGCCTCCTTGAAGTGAGAATGTGAAATGAAGGTGTATGAATTTCAACTTTTCACAGTCTGCTTGTGTACTTGACTGGATATGAATTGTTTGCTGCCATTTGATAAAGCATTGATTGCATGTGGGGCAGGAAACACACATCTTGCAGGAAAACAAACCTCCTCCCTTGTCTGTTGAAACACCAACTGCATTATTGGGAAATGCATATAGCACAAGACTTGATGATGTCTAATGCTTGGCTTGCACAATGTTCAGGATGTAGATACCAGGATGTCATGTGAGGTCTGTTGTTTCAAGGGGCAAGACAAAAGAAGTACCACCCATCTAAGAAGTACAGCAACATGACCCTTCCCTCGTGGAAGGACAACCACCTGCACGGTATGTACCACTGGCAGATATAACAAGTGACTGATATTGACAAATCCTACCAGTGGCTGGACAAAGCTAGACTGAAAGACATCACAGAGGCATCGATCCTAGCAGCACAGGAGCAGGTACTAGATCAGGTACTGAGTACTAGATCAATAGAGGCTGGGATCTACCATACCAGGCAGGACCCCAGGTGCAGGCTGTGCAAAACTGCCTCTAAAACAATCCAGCACATAACGGCGGGATGCAAGATGGACAGAACCATGCAGTGAATGGGAGGAGGGGTGTAATTTGACTGGGGAGGCAAAAAAGCTGTACTTTAGTCTCATTTGCAATTCTTACGTAGATAAATCCTTGATATGTCATATATTACTGATAATAATGTCCATCCATCCATTCATTTTCCATACCGCTTAATCCCACGTGCAGGGTCGCGGGGGTGCTGGAGCCTATCCCATCTGTGGCCCATAGGCTATGGCCTATGGGAATTATGATAATTATGTTATTATTAATAAAGCTGGTCTCTGTGGGTCCCTCAAAGTTAGTGTTTTAAGTTCAAAATCATGATCTCTCCCAGGGCGCCAAATTGTCCAAGACCGCTGGCTGTAACACCCAAACTGGGAGAGTGGCTCCAGCAGATCCCAGGAACAACATCTGAGATGTCTGTCCAGAAGAGTGCCGTCCTAGGAACAGCTAAGATACTGCGCAAAACACTCAAGCTCCCAGGCCTCTGGTAGAGGACCCGAGCTTGTGGGGCAGGTGGGGAATTTTTTTTATATTTTTTATATTTTTTAATATTTTTTTATATATATTATATATATAATCTTGGTTAAATCTGATTAACGTTTATAGTCCTCTTCTTTTCATACAACTTGTGTATTCTTCCTGTGATGGTGATTTTAGGTCTATTATTCAATTCATTTTTCAATTCATTATTATATTATTCATAATTACTACAGTACTACTATAATTGCTACATTATAACAGCAAACGCCATACTAACTCTTCACAGTTATTATACAGACAACAGACACTGCTTTACATAGAGTGTAACTCTATGTGTATATTACTTGTGTTGCTTCCTATACTTCGTGTCTACAACTTCCGGGTTTTAGCGCACGGAGAGGATGCAAGGAATCCTGGTTCAGGGCTGTTTTCGGTGTGTTAATGACAAGCCCAGTTCGTTTTAACAACACATTAAGTTATTTTTGAACACATGTAGTGAAACCTCGCCTAGTTGGATTATAGTTCCGCGGTGAAGCTGGGTTTTATTGTGCCAGGCGGCGCTCTTTCCTATCATTTTTGACAGTCAAGTTAAAGCATACCGGAAATGCCCTCTACAGACTTCCATCGTAAAATACAACCCGTCAGACCAGACGACCTGCATTTTATTCTGAAATTTCAAAAAGTTGTCTCATCGTCTTCATTTTGTTGTGTCATGCTTGACGCTTGTGCAACTAGTGCAGTTGCACGCATTTTACTTCGCTGTTTGTGTAAAAGTCGTATGTTTAAAGCAGCTGTGGCGCATCTGGATGTCCTGGTGCCTTGACGGGTCGCGTTTATCGGGCGACGCGCGCAACACGTGGGACGTGTGCGCGGTTTTGTAGGAGTCTTTCAGAAAGAGTCGTCGTCGGGCCTGTTCGGGTTATTCCCATCGCCGCCACTGGCGAATGCAACGAGCCCCTGAACAGACATGTCACTGGAGGACTATGAGAGACACTACGACTCGCTGAACTCGGACCTGGGCGGCGGGTCCGTGGTCAGCGAGCGATCCGCGTCGGGCACGTTTAATGGCGAAGAGGAGAAGTTGCATTACATTCCTATCCGGGTGTTGGGGAGGGGGGCGTTCGGTGAAGCTACCCTGTACAGAAGAACCGAGGTAGGTGGCTGCGTGTGCTGCTACAGCTGATTTACTACAAATATCGGTCTGCCGACTCAAATACCCACAATTCCTCTGTTTCCGCGTGAGAGAGGACAGGACTCATTCATGCTTTATTATAATGTAGCACGCCCTGATCTACGCATGTGTGGTCTCACCAGGACAACTCTCTGGTCGTGTGGAAGGAGGTGGACCTGAACTCGCTGTCAGAGAAGGCGCGCAGAGATGTCATGAACGAAATCAGCATCCTCTCCATCCTGGAGCACAACAACATCATAGCCTACTTCAATCACTTCATGGATAAGAACACGCTGCTCATTGAGCTGGAGTATTGCAACGGTAAGAAAGCGCAGGTTTGCTGCGGACGCGGTGGAGCTGCGGCAGGACGCTTAATGGCTCCGTCATTGCAGGAGGAAACCTGTACGATAAAATCAACCAGCAGAAGGGGAAGCTGTTCAGTGAAAAGGTACGAGGCTGCTGATTTTGTACAGAGACATGAACCTGAATGTCATCGCTGTGTGTGAACCTTTTCCGCAGGTGGTCATATGGTACCTGTACCAAATAGCCTCAGCGGTGGCCCACATCCACAAGGCCGGGATATTACACAGGTTAGATGTTGAGTTTATTCCTCTGCCGATCACGCTACTGTATCACTTCTCATTATTTGTGTCTTTATTACTGTTTGTCTTGCAGAGACATCAAAACTCTGAACATTTTTCTCACAAAGACAGACCTCATTAAATTGGGCGACTATGGACTTGCCAAAAAACTTGACTCTGAGTTTTCAATGGCAGAGACTGTGAGTGGTGATGCTTTAAACCGTCTCTGTTCTGTTTGTGGCTGCATCGTTGGTGGTGGAGCTGAAGGCTGTGGTTGGTCACAGATGCTCTTATTGTCTTCCTCTGTTCCTCTCAGTGTGTGGGAACGCCGTATTACATGTCCCCTGAACTGTGCCAGGGGGCGAAGTACAACTTCAAATCAGACATCTGGGCCATGGGTTGTGTACTTTGTGAGGTCTTAACTCTCACAAGAACATTTGATGCAACGGTAAGTTTGTTGGTTTGTACCAGGACACAGTTAGTTTTAACCAGGAAACAGTTCATTTTGACCAGGAAGCACTTCTTTCCCCTGTGATGAACAAAAACCTGTGTATCCGCACAGAACCCACTGAATCTCTGTGTGAAAATAGTCCAGGGCAACTGGACAATGGAGGTGAACTCCGATGTTTATTCACCTGAACTGATAAAGATGGTGTACGAGTGCCTGGATCAGGTGAGTGAGGGGGAACAGTCTGAGTCCAATCAGCAGAAGAAAACACGGGCAGCGTCTGCTACGACTTAAAGTCTTTACTTCTGTTGCAGGATCCTGCAAAGAGGCCGACAGCGGAGCAGATCCTGGACCAGCCGTTCATCTCCTGCCGCAAACAGTAAAAGAAAAAAGTGAACGCTTCATTATCGGATGCTGAGGCAAGGGGTGCAATCTTTTTTAAACTGTCTTTCTCTGTCAGGGAGCTTCAAGATCAAGTCGCTCTGCTGAACTCTGCGATGAAGAAGCCAAAGTAATTTAGAAAAACTTATTTTCAGCCTTAAACCCGTGGACCTGTGGACTTGTGATTCATAACATACGTCCTTGCGGCTGTTCCGCAGATTGAGCACAGCGTCTGAAACGCCCGTTGCCGTGGTGACCACGCGTTCCAGGGAGGTGTACTTCTGGGGCGGAGGCAAGTTCACCCCCCAGAAGCTGGACACGTTCAAGGGCGGCAGCAGCGCGCAGCACGTGTGCGCGGGCGAGAGTCACTTCGCCGTGGTGACGGTGGAGAAGGAGCTCTACACGTGGGCCGTGAGTTCCGCTCGTCCTCTGAATTAAACAGCCCGCGTGCTCCGCTCAAACCGCCCTGACTCTGCGCAGAGCGTGCAGGCCGGCGCCAAGATGGTGGGCCAGCTGGGCCACGGCGACCAGGCCTCGTACCGGCAGCCCAAGAAGGTGGAGAAGCTCCAGGGGAAGGCCATCCGCCAGGTGGCGTGCGGCGCCGACTTCACGGCCTGCGTCACCGGTGAGAGAGGACGCCGCGGCCGCAGACGCGTCCGTGGAGCCGGTTCTGACCCAGCCTCTGCCGCTTCTCAACAGATGAGGACCAGATGTACATGTTCGGCTCAGACTACTACGGCTGCATCGGGGTGGAGGGGGACCTGGCCATGGAGGTCCTGGAGCCCGTGCTCCTGGAGTTCTTTGAGGAGAGGCCCGTTTGCCAGGTTTCGTGCGGCGACAACCACGTCGTGGTCCTGACTCAGGCCGGAGAGATCTTCTCCTGGGGCTGTGGAGAGTACGGTACATACGAGTGGTTGTTTTTGCTGTTCAGAGAGTAGCCAGCAGGTGGAGACAGGGACTCATCAACGCTGCCTTTTCCTGTTGCAGGACGCCTCGGACTGGAATGTGAGGATGACTTCTCCTCTCCGATGCAAGTAAGGAACCGCTTCCTGAGGCGTGATTAACAAAGTGTTTGATATGATGTGAGCCAAATGCTCAGCGCTTGTTTGTGTTTCTGTAGGTGGAGATCCCAAAAGGCGCCACCATCTCGTCCGTTGCCTGTGGCAGCGACGGAACCTTCTTTTCCACAGACACGGGCAAAGTCTTAGCTTGTGGAAACAATGAGTTCAACAAGCTGGGTCTGAACCAGGGCATCTCTGGCCTTAAGAACCACCCTGGAGAGGTACTGGGTCGCCTGTAATAGTACAGACGTTATGTGCAGCCGTGTTAGAGGTTTCTGTGCTCAGCAGGGTTACCAGGGGATCCCCTACATCACCACCCTGACCCTGGTCAAGCAGCTGTCACGCTTCAAGATCCGGGTCATAGCTCCGGGAAAGACGCACACGGCTGCAATTGATGGTAGTTGAAATCGAGGCTGGTTTCCGCCCTCTGAGCGATCGTCGTGTCAAAGACGCATTCTTTCTGGCTTTTTGCTTCGCAGAACGTGGTCGTCTGATCACCTTTGGCTGCAACAAGTACGGGCAGCTGGGCGTGAAGGACTTTAAGAAGCATCAGGGGGTCCAGGTGCTCGTTGGTCCTTTTGGAGGGAAGATAGTGACCAAAGTGTCTTGTGGAGATGACTTCACCCTCGCAGCCACAGAGGGTAGGACGACGTCTACCGTCTGTTTCAGATTTATATACTGGTAAATTCCACGCACACCATGATTTGGTGTTTGTGTTGCAGACAATCACATCTTCGCGTGGGGAAACGCGGGCAACGGGAGACTTGGGATGCCGGCCGATAAGGGGTTCGGGTTGGAGGTCTGCCCCGCGATGCCCAGGCCCATCTTTGGTTCCCTCCACCACGTGCCCGACCTGTCCTGCCGCGGCTGGCACACCATTATCATCATGGGTTAGCGATGACAACCACACCTTTGGGCCGTGTGCTAGTGCAGCAAATCAGCCTTTTTTCCTATTTGTTTGCAGAAAAGGTTCTCAACTCCAAAACCATTCGCTCTAACAGCAGCGGAGTGTCCGTCGGTAGCGGTAAGAGCTTTGATTTGGTCGTTGCTTAGTCTGTTGATGTGTGTTAGAAGAACAAACCATGTGTTTTGTTGTACTTCCTGTGTGTGTCACGCTCTCTCTGAATTTGAAGGACTGGGTCAGGAGGTGTCCACTTCCACAATGGATCTGGATATAGAGCCTGGTTCTGAGACGGAGTGTCGAGATAGGGGTCTTGGGGGAACACTGGAGGTCAATACGGAGGACGGCTTCATGGGGAACGCAATGACATCGATGGCAAATCAGACTGGAGACAGCTCCTGCCCTCTGTGGCTCAGAAGGGTCAGTGGGAAGCACTAAAGTGGGGAAAGTTAGTTTGAAAAGCCCTGAACTGAAGTTTACGTTCTTAAATCAACAGGAGCTGGAGGATGCAGAGTTCATCCCAATACCACCAACCTCTGAGCCCATGACCCCCGATCAGCTCCCGTCCTACCCGGACAGCTTCACTCTGCCGTACGAGGAGCTGCAGGAACTGAAGCTTGCAGCAGCAGCCGTCAGCACCAAGAAGGATCTCTCCGTATGCTAACGTGGACCTTGTTTATGCTGATGTAGATGTGAGTGAAACGCTGCTGTTCATACGACTCTTCTTTTCTTTGGCTGCACAGACTAAAAGGATGAGCTGCGATAACTTCAACGGCCTGCAGGGGGCGGGCATCTGCAAAGAACAAGAATCGGACCCGTGCTGCAGCGCGAGCAGCGAGGTCGCACAGGTCAGACACACAGGCCTCATGAAGTGATGACGCTGCGCCGCGACCATCACAATGACCTCAGCCTTTGTTTTACAGCTGCGAGAGACGGTTGCTCGTCAAGAGGTTCGAATCCAGACCCTGGAGAAGCAGGTGAGGCTTTCTTCACCTGGACCCGCACAGATGCTTTGATGCATGCGTGACGCAGTCTGTACGTCTACTGTCTCTAGGTCAGTGAGCAGCAGAAGGAGAACGAGAGGCTGTGGGCGGCGATCAATCGCTCTGCGCTCCAGAAAGCGGCGTGTGAGAGCAACGGGAAGCATCACTCGGACTGTTCGCCGGGGGACGGAGGGGGGCGCGGCGGAGGATGCAGCAGCCACGGGAGCCGCTCCGCAGGGGCCAGCGTGTGAGCCTCCACCCGCGGGAGCGGGAGACGGGAAGTGGCGCCTCCTGCGCTGGCGCTGGTGAACAGGACGTGCACGTTTTCCTGCAGACATAACTTTCACTCATTCACGCTTGTGTTCAGTTCACCGGTAGAAACGTTGGCTGGGTTCAACATGAGGCACGGCCTCGAATCCTGAACCAGACCATCCAACCACGACGCTGCTCTCCGTCCCGTTTTAGCCAGTGTCATCATGTGTTAGTGGGATTCTGGTGACGTCGGCATCGAGGCCTTGGTGCCTCAGATGTTTTATTTATCACATCACAGGTAACAGATTTATGACGTTAGGAAACAAAGAGCATCCGAGGCGTGTAGTCAGCATCAGCAGATGCACTTTAAATGTAAACTTTTGTTGTGTTCAGCTGTCTGTGCTCATTTTGACTCTGCCTGTCAGAAACCTGAGCTTTCATATGCATCGCGTTTTATTTCACTAGTGTTTTCATTTCATCTGATTCTTGTATAGTAATGTGCCAAAGAAGTGCCAAATACAATATAGCGCCTCAAAGCTATATTC
Source organism: Betta splendens (assembly GCF_900634795.4). NCBI lineage: Eukaryota > Metazoa > Chordata > Actinopteri > Anabantiformes > Osphronemidae > Betta > Betta splendens. Next base: position 2,544,375 of record NC_040900.2, on the reverse strand, counting down.
CATAATTTATTAGACATGTTGGTTCTTATAAACATACTTTTATTAGCTCATGCAAATATATACTTTTGAAATGTCAAAGTTTGTCAGTGAAACACAAAACTACTGATTTATTTTTTTAACGAGTCGGTTACTTTTCCTTGTCGAGTTCTTGTCAGTGTGTCGTATTCATCTCCTCGTGACACTTTTCTTACTAAACGGAGAGTGTGGTCTTTAAAACAGCTGATCCTGCAGCTGTAAAGTTAACAGGTTCCAGTTTCATTGTAATTGTTATTGATATTTGTGTCATGTCTACAGACGTTTAGGTTTTGTTTGTAGCAGTATTTTCAGGTGTAATGAAACATGGGCTATCGTCAAAGTGCCTCATCAGATGATGAAACCAATGTGCCAAAGGAGATTTTTATACATGTTAACAAAATTGAAAAGTGCATGTTTTTCAATAGTTTACTAAATGTTGAGGATGTAACACCGATATAAGCAAACACCCATAGTCTCACTCTTGCTTCCTTTTATTGTGGAAAAGCCATAAATAAAAAAAGCATTTGTCTCTTTTGCAATTGTGGAATTTTGTTTGCTGATATTTGACACACACTAAACTAGATTATTTTCGGATATTATTCAGCAGATCTGGGCAAAGCCCACTAAATAACACTGAAAACATCAACTCTGAATCATATTTTAGTAAATCTGTCACCCCCCCCTAACAACAAACTAATCTCCCACAGTCTATAACAGAATGTTCATACGTCCGGAATCTTGCTTCTGCTGTGGGTTTTGCAGAACTCCTCTATAGCCGAACCCTTGGTCCTGTTAATATAGGAGTTGAAGACACGTCGACGCGGCTGCTTCACCTTTTCACAGATCTGGACGTGCTTCTCTAATCTCGCGCTCATGAATTTCCTGTTGCAGATCCTGCAGGGAAGGAGGTGGAAGCTGGCGTCTGTGCTCCGTGCCAGTCCCACCTCGTGCTGCTGCGAGCTGCTTGAAGAGGAGGGCGTAGAAATAGGAGGGAAGACTTTGGTTTTGCCTTCTGCAGCTCTGTGATTGTCTGTTGAACGTAAAGCAGCAGGTTTGTGTGGAGTCCACTGAGGCGTTTCATGTTCATTTTCTGTCCTGTGCATCTCTTTTGCTTTGTATTTGGTTCCTGTAGACGCCTCATTGACTTCTCTTCTGTGCTCTGGCCTTACACCTAATCTCCAGGTGTCCCTCGTTCTCCTCTCATCGCTGGGGCGCTGCCTTTCCCTCAGATGCTGACCTCCCTCCTGTCTCCTGCGCTGCTCAGACAGCGTGGTTTGTGGCCAAACGGCCCTGTTGTGACTCTGCTCTCTATGTTTCCAGTCATCACCTGCAGAAGCTTCAACACTTTGAAGCTTCTGTCTTACCTTTACCTCGAGATTCAGTAGTGTCTCTAGTAGCATGAGTTTTTTTGCATGAATCAATCTGTTCATCTCCACTTCCCTTTGTTGCGCAAGTAAGTCTTTACTTGGATGATTGAGTCCATGAATCTTTCTGGTTTCAGATTTTTTTCCTTGTGACAATAATCCTTCAGTTTGCTTTGAAATCGTCATTTTTTCAAAGTCGTACGTGTCCATCGACCCTTGTGTCCTGGTGTCGGACCGTCTTCTGTGGATAACAGGCTTTTTAGGCCACCGCCGCTCTGCTTCAGCTTCTCTCCTCCTACATTGTGCTGGATTGTTGACATCACCAGGTTCTTCTACTTCCACGTTGTGCGGCTTCTGTGGACCGAGTTCATTTGATGTGTCTGTACTCATGACGTCATTTGTTGTTGTTTATAACACTGTTATCCTGAGGAAGCAAACAAGGAAACAGTTGTAATTTTCACATCCAATATTGTGTTAAGATTCTACGGTTTAGTGAAAAAATAATAGATGAGTGAAACATTCACTAGTCAAATAAAAACGACTTCTACCTTTCTAGTCCATTTGCAACTGACAAATTTAACTTGAGTGACATTTAAGTTTTGGGGTATCTACCTTTTACTTTACAAAAACTCCGAGAACGGTAGCAATTCAAAGTAATTCACAATCGTTGTTGTGGCCGTTTCACCGACGTTACCGTTTGTTGCCTAGAAACCAAAATGCCAAGTGTTTGGTGTCCTCCGATTGGTCCGTTAAACGTCACTTCCTGTAATAAGGTCCCGTATGTTTGAAACTTGAAATCTCCAGTAGTTGGATGCTTGATTCAACGATATCTAAAAATATATAGGTGAGTTATATTCGTCAGAGAGAGCCACGAGTAGCCAGGGTGTTGGGATGAATCCAAATCTGCTATTATTCTTCTTGGCATCGATTACACTGTATGTGGGTTGCAATGTATCTCTATTAGCACACCTAGCTAGCAGCTGTAACGCACCTTTATGCATGCAGCGACTTCACACAATTATTATTATTAATTCTCATTTTTAGGCCCGCTATGTCCGATGAAGACCTGATTTCAGTGGATTATGAAGTTTATGGCAGAGTGCAAGGTGTATTTTTTCGGAAGTACACCCAAGTAAGTTTTCAATTTTAATATTGGCTACAAATGTTTATTGCGTGCATTCTTAATGACTAAATATTGAAATATATTTAAATGTATTGGTGTTGGTCCTGCATTTGGTCGTATCCATATTTCTGATTAGCCAAACAGCAATAGGCAGTGTCTTACATTAGTTCCTAAAACATTTTTCACCTCAGACTTATTGTCCATCATAACCGTCTGTTTATTTTTACAGGCAGAAGGGAAGAGGCTTGGCTTGGTTGGCTGGGTCCAAAACACACGGGCAGGGACTGTTCAAGGGCAGCTACAGGGCCCACGCAGCAAAGTAAAGGAGATGCAGGAATGGCTGACATCCACTGGGAGCCCCAAGTCGCACATAATCAAGGCAGAGTTTAAGAACGAGAAAGTCATTGACAGCCTAGAACACTCTTCTTTTAACATAGTGAAATAGTAGAACAATTAAAATGAACTAAAGCACATATTTTATTTATTTTGACCCATTTATTAGTTTATATAAAATGTGTATGATAGGGTTGCTCAGCATCTTGCAGTACAGTTTAAACTCTAAAATAGAAAAAGCCCTATAATAGGCTTTGCATTGTTAAGTTCATTTACTAATGTAATATTTTATTTATAATGTTAACTATGGAAACAAAACCATATATTTAAACACTTAAGCTTGTTAAAATCCAAGTCAAATGTGACCACAGTATTTTACAATGTGTGGATCTGTTAGAAGTGGCTGTTTGCAAACAAAATAGAGCCTGACAAACATTCTGCTGAGAAAACAGGGAACTGTAATAAATCTATCAACGCAGTTTTTAATGGCCTCTGAATAAAACATAGGCCTCCTCCCTTCACTGAGCTGTGTTTCTTAAGTTTTTCCTCTTTGGTGCCTGCGTTCACATCTTGCATTGTTAAAGTTATGAGTAACAGCTTTGACGTTGGTAATGAACCAGACTTCTCACGGAGCAAATGTAATGCAAATACGTGATAAGAATACGTTTTAACATAAACTTAGAGATAATAGAGTTGTATGAAATTTGAAATATTATTATATTATATTATGACGTGGCACCCTCCGTGCTGCAGATGGCGCTGTGGCCGCTACACGACGTATACACCTTCACACCAGACGAGGGCGCTGTGAGCTGCTTCTAACCCCTGGGGTTTCCTCTTAGACTCACGTTGATTGTAAACAGCGGTTCACATTGTTGTACTTTATTTTTCTTGTACATTGTGCACTTTACATGTGTAATTCATAACGCAAAATGGGTCGCAGCCGAAAACATGTTGTAATAGGTTTGCTAATTAGCTCACGTCAGGCCGGATAGCTATTATGTAGCTATGCTAAGCTAACGTTACTAGGCAACAGTAGCTAACTAGACCTTATTCGAGTTACTGTAAAACTTATCTAATCAGACACTGGCTGGAAGAGCTGGACGCCATGATTAAATGTTTGCCCAAAGAGGTCCAGGGGAAGCTTCGCTCCGGCGTCGCCATCCCTTCCCTTCAACAGTGCGTCGAGGAGCTGATCCTGAACAGCATCGATGCCGGAGCGACCTGCGTGGGCGTCCGGATGGACATGGACGCGTTTAAAGTTCAGGTCATCGACAACGGGTCTGGGATCAGCGCTGGGGACATGGAGTGCGTGGGCAGCAGGCACTACACGAGCAAATGCAGCTGCGTGGAGGACCTGGACGACCTCCGGTGGTACGGCTACAGAGGAGAAGCCCTGGCGAGTATTGTGTCTCTGGCCACGCTCGTTGAAATCTCATCGCGCTCCCGATCAGCAGGGAAAACGCACGTGAAACTCTTCAAAGACGGAAAGAGCTTGGACGCATTTGAAGCAGACACCGCCCGACCGTCTGCGGGGACGACTGTGCTCGTTTGTAACTTCTTCCACAACATGCCGGTCCGGAGGAAGAGGGTGGACCCCGTTCTGGAGGGGGAGCGGATCAGGCACCGAGTGGAAGCGGTTTCCTTGATGCATCCCTCTGTGTCTTTTACCCTGAAGAATGACTGTACAGGAGCCATGCTGGTGCAGCTGCCCAAAGCCAGAGACACGTACCACAGGTTCGTGCAGATTCACAGCCTGGGACGAGCGCAGAAATTAGGAGAGGTCAGCTACTCACACGGACAGTTTGAAGTGGTTGGTTTTATCGGCAGAGAGGGACACTACAACAGCAGCTTACAGTTTCTGTATGTGAACGACCGGCTGCTGCTGAGAACCCGGATCCACAAGCTGCTGAATGTCCTCCTGCGCAGACTGAGCACCTCAAATCAGAAGCACGAGAGTCCAGAAGGGCCGAGTGGCATCAGCAGCCCAAAGCACAAACGCCGCCAAGAGCTCCACGCAGTCTATGTCATCAATATCAAATGCTCCTATTCAGAGTACGACATCTGTCTGGAGCCGGCCAAGAGCTTAATAGAATTCAAAGACTGGGACGGCGTTTTGCTGTGCGTTGAGGAGGCAGTGAAAGCGTTCCTGAGCCGGGAGAACTTGATCGCTGTGATCTCTCAGGAGGATTATGACTACGCATCCCCAAAATTGTTTGTCTCCAACAATGGAGAGCAGGAGGGAGATACAGGTGACCATGCGACTAGCAGCACTTCTACACAAGACTGCACTGTTGGAATAAAACTGGCCTCTGAGTTGGTTCATCGTACGCACATGGGTGATAGTGTATATAAAAGCAGTGTTTGCCAAGAATCTGATCTGACTGGATTCAACAAAGAGTCTGACAACCTGGAAGAAAAAAGATTTACTCAGCTGAAAACTATAAACAGTGAGGGACACGTAAACAAAGAATGTGGAGATAAGAACATTACTGAAGAAGAGGAGCCATCAGTAACTAAAGCTGGAGACGTCTGTCAGAGTTCATGTATGTCAAGTTGGGTTGGACAGACAGAAAGTGAACAACCTTTAAAAGCAGCAGAGACACATTTGAACAATACTCAACAGGTTCCGTCTGAGTTAAACACACCTGAGCAAATACAGCCCTGTGCAGCTGCAGGAGGTCACGGACAGACGTTAGGAGGTTACAAAAAGATCAGCCTATCTGATCCGTATCATCACGAAAGTCTTAAATGTCAGCAAAGGTCTCACATCAAGATTCATCAAGATGGATCAAGCTTTCAGCAGAAAAAAGCATCACAGAACTTTGAGGCGGGATTCTTAGCACCAAAACGTAAAATCTCACTGGGAGCAGGGCCAGAGGCGAAGGTTTGCCTTGTTTCTAGTGTTCCCTCAAATATTCCCAGAATTCCATCTTGTCAGAAGTTGTCTTTAGGTAACGAGCCTGGATCTCTTGACAAGTTTAGAAGAGTGTTCGTTAAACCAGCGGAGATGAAATCCTCCTCGCTGGGAGCTGGTTTATGGAACAGTGCGGAACCTCCCCAGATGCATCCAGATGATGTTAACATTAACAAGGCGTGTTCTGTTCCCCCACGTCCTCCGGGCCGCTCTGCTTTCACTGGGCTACGACAGAACTCAGCTCAGGTCAGATGCAAAGGGTCTTTGGCAGCTAAACTTTGCTCCCTAAAGCAGGACAGGACGGAGTCAGATGTGGTACCACATCTGTCCAGCAGCGCCTCAGAGGACGACACGTGTCTCAATGACGGTAATAACAGCCTTCAAGACAGAAATAACAACGAGGCTCCTCCAGACGCTGCGCTGGGTCCTGAGCCAGTCTCCGGTTGGAGTACGACGCTGGACGATGAGGAGGAGGATCCAGCATCTGGTGACTGGCTTCATCACTACGACACCTCTGTGGGAAAGACGGTTTACGTCAACAGATTAACCGGACTCAGCAAATATGACGAACCATCTACTGAAGAAACACAATTGCGTTGTATATCTGATGTGACTAACATGGCAGTCAGTGTTGTCAACAACATGGGTGAGTTATAGAAATAGAGGTATAAGCACAAATACTATAACTGCCACAGTCGCTCATATGAAGTTGTTAAAGTCGGTCATCAGTGTTAGTTCAAGTGCTTCTAGTTCCTTACGTCCTGTTCCTTGAACTGCAGGAGTGGAGCACAGGTGTTACCCGTTTCAGGTGGAGCTAGTGTTGCCCTTCCTGTCTAAGTCCAGGACAGAAAGAGTCATTAGTTCAGGGAGAGATGACAGAGGTACCTCACAGACAGAACAGAATGACAGGGCCTGAACTCTAATGATCGTTTAATAACTAAAAACAATCCAAGCTGAAGAACTCGGTGTCTTGTCGCCCTCAGACCGTCGTCTTCAAAGCACCAACTCACTCTCCACCCTGTACTCGACATGGAATAATCCTGTGTTTGTCCGACCTCCTACGGTGAGCGAGCCTCATTGTTCAGTTACACCTTTAGATTTGAGTTAAATTTCTGTTGATTGATGCACCGTGACCAGGTTGCTGTGGACGTATCGAGTGGACGAGCTGATGGACTGGCTGTAAAGATCCACAACGTCCTGTTTCCATATCGCTTCTCTAAGGCCATGATTCACACAATGAAGGTGCATTTGCTTTGTTTAAAGCAGTGACTGTTTAATACTTTAAGAATATCCTTTTCATACTTATGTAATTACCCGGCAGGTGATTCATCAAGTGGATAAAAAGTTCCTCGCTTGCCTCATAAATACAAGAGATGACGAACCGGCAGCAAACGCTGAAGGTTTGAGGGAGCACAAAGTATCATTTGTTGTTTGTCTGGCTTCTTTTCTCACATTTGTGCATTTTGCCAGGAAACCTTTTGGTTTTGGTGGATCAACATGCTGCACACGAGAGAGTTCGACTTGAAGGTCTAGTTGCAGGTAAAGCTGAAAGACAAACACTCAGACGCTGAGCAGCAGTGCTGTTGTTGTGACCCCGTGTGTTCTGCTGCAGATTCCTATGAAGACGACCCTGAAGCTCCAGGGGAGAGACGCTTGTGCTCCTCAACCATCTCGCCACCGCTTGTGATCAGCGTCACAGAGGAGGAGCTGCGGCTGCTTCAGTGTGTAGCAGACTGGGTTTACTTATGTTTGAGCATCACACTGTCTTTGTTTCTACGTTTCCTAAACCTTGCCTGTTTTGTACACTATCACTCACGTTACTGCTGTTACCTGAGTGACTGAGTTATCTGAGTTATATATGTGCTGATCATCCTGCAGGTCTCGTCAGGCCCATTTGAGGAGTTTGGGCCTGGACGTGAAGTTCTCACACGCAGCAGATCCACAGGTTCTTGTAGGGAAAGTGCCGCTGTGCTTCATGGAGAAGGAGCGTAATGAGGTCAGACGAGGCCGAGCCTCTGTCATCAGGCCTCTGGTGGAGGTGAGACTTAGAGCCTGTACTGTGTCACTCAATTAGCCGTTGGTGGTTTTAAAGTCCATTTATCACTTCTCTTTTTAGGTTTATCTGCAGGAGCAGATTGAAGTAAGTGTGGAAGCGTCTTCCTGCTTCTCTGTGACGGTGAAACTGTCTCATCCAGTAACAGAGTGCAACCAATCACATCGTTCCGCCTTTGTTCCAGCTGCTGCACTCCGCCGGTAGAGTGGGAGGAACTTTGCCCCTCGCCGTCCTCAACGTGTTAGCCTCCCTAGCATGCCATGGTACGGGTGCACGTTCAGTCTAGTTCCTGAATAAATCACCTTGAACACGTTGTACTAATCACCGATTCAATGAACCCATTAAACAGGTGCTATTAAATTCAATCACAGCCTGAGCAGAGATGAATGCTTCAGCCTAGTAGCATCGCTGTCCTCCTGCCAGCTGCCCTTCCAGTGTGCCCACGGCCGTCCTTCCATCGCCCCCCTAGTCGACATCCTCCATTTGGACAAAGACCAGAAGGTACAGTAGCGTCTTCAGCTCATTGTAGCGTCCAAGGCTGCGTCTTCTGCTGACTAGGCATCCTCGTGTCCACAGGAATCACAAAGACCCAACCTCCAAAGGCTGAGGCGGATGTACAGAGCTTGGGAGCTGTGCGGAAATGGATGAGTGTGTGTGTGTTTAATATTAAATGTGTGTGTGTTTAATAATAAATGTGAAGTTTACTGTAAAAAAAACACCAGTAATTAAACAACTGAAAGATCAGATGTCACATGAGCTGAACTTCTAATTCAGATGAAGAGTTTAGTATTTCGGTTGATTCTTGCGTTATGTTCAGTTTGACGGACTCTATGGGACTTTTTACTTTGCTGCTATTTGTGCAATTGACTTGAATATTAACTGCATTTGCCAACATACTTTTATTTATTACGCCATTCAGATTTTAAGAGTTGTTATTCAGCCATTACAGACCTGCAACAGCAAACGGGTGGTGATGTTGAGTTGGTGAGTTGTAAATGACACTTTTACCATTCTAAAATAAAATAACTCTATATTCTTATCATCGGCTGGTTCTGTTTGTAAGAGCCTCTTTCTTGTGCATTCCAGGTTTAGCATGAAGCATTTTTCACCCTGCTCTCCAGACAAAAGCTGCTTCATGCACCTTTTGCTCTCCCACGTCTCTCTCGTGGCATTAAAACCCCACGGAGCCCGTTTTATGCAGCCCGGTCCGGTCCGGTTCGGTTCGGGCGGACGTGCTGCGGTGCTGCTGCTGTGTGGGAGTGAAGGACGAGGCCGCCGTGCCTCCTGTCACACGTTTCCTCCGCCCCCTTCTCACCGCCTCCTCCCCGAGTAAACAATCCGGCATCGCTCCATCATGGAGGTGGATCCTGACGGGCTCCGTGTTCTACTACGGTCTAATAAAGCAGCATTAACGTCAACGTTAGAGCGCTCGTCCATATTTTAGCGCATGATCCGTCTTTTTGCCGTTTAAAAGCTGTCCTACTGTGATCACCTGATTGCACCCCCCCTCCAAACATCAAGTTTTCTCCGGCATCAGTGTTTGCTTCCCGTGTTAATGGAGGAGGACGACTGTCACAGTGATGCTCCGTTCCCTGTGAACGTGGGCCCGTGCGGCCGCCAGCCCGCCCCCCTCCCTCCCCGCCGATGGTACAGTCTTGGTTCATTCATAAAATTGTAGCAGAGCATAAAAGGAGGGGCTTGCGTCCCAGTCGTCCAGTTACCAGGTGTCTACCTGGAGGAAGCCCCGAGCCGCGCTGCCCCGTGGACGCTGACGCGCATTTGCATTTGATCGGGACTCGCGTGCGGCCGCGTGTGTTTTTTTACTGGGTTCCCGGTGATGTATCACAGCAACGTGACGCCTGACATGGATCCAGCCGCGTCCACCTGCCGGACAGAGTCCCCTGACGGGACGCTGAGCCACGGGGCGCCGGAGGAAGAGACGGGCTCCGCAGCCTCCTCCTCGGAGGATGCAAAGGTATGAACGGCTGTGACGAACAGCGGAGCACGTCCGCGGATGGGGGGAGGGGGTGCAACCGATTCATAGGATTTGAATGAACTTGGATCGCCTCATTTTTTCCCACATCACGTTTGTCACGTTTGGTAAAAAGCCACGCAGACGAGCGCCGGCTGGAATGTGGCTGAACGTCGCCGCGGGTCGCGCTGCTGCGGTTCCGACGTCCTGGGACCGAATGTGAGCGCGTCGATGCAGCGGTTCATTGAGAAAAATAAATCCATTCAGGAGACTCCACAGTAGCTCTGCGTCAGTGTTGACGTCAGAAACAATGATAAAGTCAAATATTGATCTGAAGGAGGCTATTTCTGGTTCAAGAGAATATCATCCACGCAGGCTGCTGTTTAACTCAGACTTTAACACATGATTTGTAATTCATTCGTGAGCTTGTCCTCAGACTGATTCAGATGGAACCGGCCACACAAAGGAATCGACCATTTAAAGGAATATTGACGGTCGCGCTCATTATTGATTATTTCCATTTTTCAGGACGTGAGCCCTGAAGAAGCTCCGTTTGTGCCAACAGTCACTGCCATTTCCTCTACCCCGGGTTTCCAGTGGATGGTCCAGCCTACCATTATCACATCTGTCTCCCCGTCTCTGGGCAGCAGGCGAGCCAATGGGGCGCAGGGCTCTCGCCAGGCAACACCCAGAGCGGGCGGGAGCCGGGGGAGGAACGCAGCCAGGAAGGGGTCCGCGGAGCAGGTAGGAGCTGCGGGGGGTCCTCCTGCCATTGGCCGCCACGGCCGCCGGTGCACGTTTACACACGTCAGTCCCAGTGCCTCGTGTGCAACAGTGGTGCTGTGCACGCGGCTGTGGCGCCTTCCTCAGGCACTGAATTTAAATTCAGGTCACAGCCAGTCTGCAACAATGGCCTATTTTTAGCCGCACTGCAGCGAAAAACGCGCGTTTCTGCAGGTGAATTGATGGCGGATGCAGCGGGTCGGCACGCGGCCCCGCTCACCGTAATGACGGCATTGTTTGTGCTGCCGCGCAGCTGTCTCCAGAGGAGGAGGAGAAGAAGAGGATCAGGAGGGAGCGGAATAAGATGGCTGCAGCCAAGTGTCGCAACAGACGGAGGGAGCTCACGGACACCCTGCAAGCGGTGAGTAGGCGCCCGCGCACCCATGCAGCCGCTCTGCTCCGCCTGGGCTCACGTGGGGATGCGGGATGTGGCTCTGTCCGAAGGAGACCGACGCGCTGGAGGAGGAGAAAGCCGCCCTGGAGACGGAAATCGCCGAGCTGCTCAAGGAGAAGGAGCGGCTGGAGTTGATCCTGGCCTCGCACCGGCCGGCGTGTCAGGTGCCGGAGGAGCTGGAGGCCGTTCTGCAGGAGCCGGCCCCCAGCCCGGACCCGGACCCGGACCAGGACCCCGGCCAGGACCCCGACCCGGACCGGCTGCCGGAGGACGCCATCCAGGAGGCGTCCATGGACCTCCCCAGCGACCCGTCCGCCGCCATCTCCGGCAACTCCAACATCCTGCTCTGCGCCAGCGCCGACATCAGCGCCTGCGAGCTGGAGCCCCCTCTGGGCGTCAAGGAGGAGCTGCTGGACGCGGTGCTGCCCAGCCTCGAGGAGAGGACCCCCATGGAGACGGCTCGCTCCGTGCCGGACATCGACCTCAGCGGCTCCCTGGGGGTCTCGGACTGGGAGACCCTGTACAAGTCTGTGTCCGGCGACCTGGAGCCGCTCAGCACCCCGGTGGTGACCTCCACCCCCACCTGCAGCAGCTGCCTGTCCGTCTTCACCTTCGCGTGTCCCGAGCTGGACTCTCTCACCGAGGCGCTGGACGCCCACAAGGGCGGCGCCGGCATCCTCAACTCGCCCACTCTGCTGGCCCTGTGACGCAGAGGACTGTGAGCCGATGTAAACAGCACACGCCGCGGCGGGCTCACGGGAATCAGCCACGGAGCGGCTGGAGAGCGACCGAGGCGTCTCAGCGGCTGCAGGAGGCTCCGCTCCAAAACGCATGCTGAGGAATTCCAAATAATTTTCAAGCTCCTGTGTGTAATCGATCGGTTACTAGATCTAAGAATTATTGTGGAATTTGATGTGACAGTATGGTTTCGTGTTACGTGTCAACGGTGTATTGATTGCTGTAACTGTTGTATTGACACATTCATCCATGTTCAGTACCTGCACCAACCGTGGTTCGAGCTCATTGTTCACATGTTGAAGGTTTTCCATGAAAACATCCAGTGCTATAAACTATATTTCTTCTCAAGATGTAACTCGTGATTTATTTTTTTACCTTTCAGATTTTGACTTATTTGTTAAAATTAAAAAAATAAAATAGCTAAAATAAAAATTGCTTATCTATGCTGACTAATAACAATAAAGCTATTGGAAGTGGTGAAATCTACCTCTCAATCAATGAATGTGTTGTTATTAAACTCAATGCTGCTCAAATATCAACCTTCTCTATTAAGATGAAGCGAATGCAGCTTCTCGCTCTCCCTTCATTATGACTTGTTTTATGAGTCCATGTGTCGCTCGTGCAGCTCTGTGTAACCTCAGTGTTCCTTTGTGGGAGGAGCGGCGCGACTTCCCCACTTCTGCCCCCACTATGTACTTTTTTACATCCCTGCTTACGTTTGGCTGGCATCGCCTAATTTCCGCATTCCCAAATCCTCCCAGACTGGGATCACGTTTAAAATCGGGCTGATGCAACGGTTCCCACTCTTTAAAATCTACTCTCGACCTTCGCCCGAGCAGAAGAAAGGACATTTGTTGCACCTGGGATCAAAGTCAGGTCGGTATGCGCAAACTTCACGAGGCGACGGCGGACGTTTTCCACGCTGAGCAGCGGCGCGTCGCGCGCGGACGGGCCGCGGAGGCGGCGGTCGGGGCCGCGGCGTCGCTGGACGGACCCGTTTCGGCGCCTTCTCTCACTTCAACGCGCGTTTCGCTGCGGGACCTGGCGTCCGGGCCGGCGCGCCGCCGAACCGCCGCCTCCTTTTGTTCGCGCGCACGGCGGTTCAGACCGAACCAGAACAAACTGTTCTCGCTCCGTCCGCGCGGCGCCGCTCGGACCGTCGGGGAGGAATGGGCTCCGCACGGAAAGCGGCGCGGTTCGACCGCCGCAGTTCTCTGACGGACGCGCGAAGTTACGTAAGGTGCACGACGCACTGACGAAACACTTCCGCTTTCAACTTGACCAGTGGCCCAGGATGACTTCATTAATCAGCAGCTGCACGGTTTCCTGTGCAGCTGCTGACACTGGAGGTGTCCACCAGCAACGGATGGTGTCAGGGAGGTTCTGTTCAGGCCGTGCTCCGTGGAACCGTCGTGAGGCTTCTTGTTCCAACACAAGTCCCACTTTGTTTTCTCATCTGTCCTTTGGGGAAGTGTAAAAATAGAAAGCCGACGCTTTGCGCATCACAGCCTCATTCCTGCCTCGTATGCACGTGTCTCTGTCGGAGCGTGGGTTCGGGCCGCTGTTTCCGTAGGTGACCTCAGACAGCAGCTTCGGGCCGTCACGTGGCTGCAAAGGCAGCTGAGCTGTTTCACTGGTTTCCTGTTAGTTGTGTCTCTTCTTCGTGCATTTAGTTTTATGTTCTGCCTTTTTTAAGTTCGTTGCTGTTGAAAAGTGTTGAAACCACATTTCACAGATATTTCTTCTCAATGGCTTCAGCCGCTGTTGGAATAAAGGGCAGTTTTGTCTGCTCGCTGGCTGAATTCTGGCCACAATGTACGCGGTAGCTTCACTGGAGAGGCAGCGTATTAAACTAATGACAGTGGTCTCAGCATCTGTCTGGCAGTGAGGTGAGTCTGGCTGCAGACCGCAGCACAGACCGGACCGGCTGCAGGTTCCTGTATCCCCATCAGCGCGTAGCGACGACCCGGTTCTCCTCGCTCCAGCAGCCGCCTGACCCGTCTCCCGTTCTTCCCTCCCGCCGCAGCTGTGGTCACGGCCGAGTCTGACGCGATGCCAGGACGCATCCCAGACCCGTCGGTGACGGCAGGCTCCCTGCCCAGCCTGGGCCCGCTGGCCGGGATCGCAGCCACCACGCTGACGGACAAGCTGAGGTTCGGCGAGCTGCAGGAGTTTGGGACGATGCTGTCACCGCTGCACTTCCTGGACAGTCTGGGGAAAAGACCCCTAGTCATCAAAACAGAGGTACAGCACCGGATGGGGCCGTTCACTGTGATATGATGTAGTAGGAAGCACTACTAAATATAGCACTAATTTCTCAAAATACACATAAAGTGTAATTTTTATTGGTTACAGGTACTTTAATCTGGTCTTATATTCCAGTACCTGATTGTTGGATCATAGCTTAGTCAGGAGGGCCCCCTAGTGGACAGACTGGGGTGTGCGGCTGATATTAGTTTTATTTATCATTACACTCAGAAATCTCCTGGTTTTTAACCGTAAATTAGATCAGAATGAATGCAGCGATGTCCTGCTGCACTCGGCTCAAACATGCGACTGTCTGTTTATGTACTATTCTTATGTGTGTGTTCTTCAGAGAGATGAAGAGGAAGAAAGGAGAAAACGACGGCGAGAGAAAAACAAAGTGGCCGCAGCTCGATGTCGAAACAAAAAGAAAGAGAGAACAGATTATCTACAAAAGGTGACTTATTGATGCTATTGACGTTTTGTGAAAGCAATGACAGAACGCTCTATAAGTGTTACTTCTTTCACTGCTTTTCTTGGCCCACAGGAATCAGAGCGACTAGAGATGCTGAACTCTGACCTCAAAGCCCAGATCGAGGAGCTGAAGCTCGAGCGCCAGCAGCTGATTCTCATGCTCAACCGCCACCGGCCCACGTGCATCGTCCGGACGGACAGCGTCAAGACCCCGGAGGGCGAGGCCGACCCTCTGCTGCAGCAGCTGGAGGCCAAGTGAAGGCGCCGGGTTCCACAGGAAGCACACACGAGCAGCACTTAGCGTTGGACCGGAGAACCGGCCCGGACCGCGTGTCCAGTGGACCAGTGGACTGAACACGGCTCTGCTGGGTGTTCCCCATCACCACAGCCCCAACCATCCAGTATGAAGTTCGGATCCTGGACCGGTTCTGAACATTTCACTTTCAAAGCTTTTTACAATTTAAAAGCCCAAACTCTGCTACATTTCATCAAATCCAGCTTTTGCTTTAACATTAAAAGCACAGGAGCTGGAATGCAACATCACATCCTACCACCAAAAAGAGGAACTCCCCGTTTTTTGAGGCAACTGTTCCCATTTAAGGACACAGAAGCTTTTTACTTCATATTAACCGTCTTCACACACGTTTCTTGTGGTGCAGAGCCATTCATTCTTTCCTTTCCTCCTATATTTTGGCGCAGGCGTCATTTATGCACATTTATATATTTGGACTGTTTACATTGTACCTTGATTTTTTTAGTTACCATATTGCTACCAATTATGTCTTATGCTTTTGTATATGATGTTATATGAGCATATAAGCTATCACAAAATCCCATTTTGTACTTTCTTAAGAAATAAATGTTTAGTTTCTTTTTCATTGGATTTTTCTGGCGTCCTAGAGAAGGAAAATGTGTCGCTGTTGTGTTTTAGGACAGAAATGTGGCCAACGGTGGCATCTTGTGGCCACATTAACTCATAGAAAACCATGTTTTTACATGCAAACCTTGGATTAACCCTGTGCATCCACACGTCTATTCACACAGGGACTTTCAAACTATTGGGGATTTTTTTATTAGGCACTTTGCAGCGGTCTTATTAATAACTCTGCATTTCAAAGTGAGTACAGGCATCAGAGGATCCATGCGCTCATTCTTCCCTCTGCAGAGATTTAACTAGTGACGGGGAAAAAGTCAACCCTAACATCAATGAAAACAGTTGTTTGCGCTGCGGCTCCCAGATAACAGGTCCGGTCCGCTCCTTATCTCGGCAGCGAGGTGGAGTAAGAGTCCGGTCAGCTGGGGGGCAGCGTCTAATAAAAGGAGACCTCGCGCGCAGCTCAAGTGCTGAGTGAACTTGTGGAGCGCGAGTTCCTGCGAATTAACGCCGCCTTCGATGAGTCGCGGGTCGAACGGGAGACTCGAGTCTGAGTGGAGGATTTTGCAGCAGAAGTGACTTTAACGAGCCTCTGTTTGAGTCGGTCACCTCCAGACTCGCCTTCATTGGAGATGGGAGACAACAGTGCGGTCTCTCCGGACGCGCGGCGCGCGGGTCCCGACGTGGGAGCGAGGCGTCCGGACGCCGCGGAGCAGCTGGAGTGCGGCCGCGTCCCGAGCGGCGCCACGCGCCTGTACAGCCGGCGCTGGGTGGTCGTGTTCCTGTTCAGCGCCTACTCCCTGAGCAACGCGTACCAGTGGATCCAGTACGGCATCATCAGCAACATCATCACCAGGTTCTACAGCGTGGACGCCTTCGCCGTGGACTGGCTGTCCATGGTCTTCATGCTCACCTACATCCCCTTCATCTTCCCCGTCACCTGGCTGCTGGACAAGAAGGGGCTCCGGCTCACGGCACTGGTGGCCAACGGGCTCAACTGCGCCGGGACGTGGGTGAAGGTGGCCAGTGCCAAACCCGACCTGTTCGCGGTGACCATGGTCGGGCAGTTCGCCAGCTCCCTGGCCCAGGTCTTCATCCTCGGGATGCCGTCCCGCCTGGCCTCGGTCTGGTTCGGCGCGGATGAGGTCTCCACCGCCTGCTCCATTGGGGTCTTTGGAAATCAGGTGCGTTCGACCTCACGTGGAGCCTTTAATTGATTGGGATGTTCAATTATATAGCTGACAAATAGCACCTGTATCCTTCAAGAGCATTGCCTTTTACAGAAGCTTTAAAAACATCTGATTTCTAAGAATTTGCAGGAAACGCTACTTGTTATTAAACGTGTCAGTTTGAACTTATTTCTGTGGGTTTTCAGGCTAACAACCATCCAGTCCACACATGTAATTTTTTGTCACGTGACCTTTTTGGTCCTCCTCATTGTCATAAAACCTGTTTTACTGAGATGTCGCATCATCAAACATTTTTAAATCTGTTCGACAAATAACGAAACCAAACTGTCTTTGATGTTTGGTTCATGGACTTGCAGCCTTCGCTGAGCACCAGCTCAGCTGAATAAATACAGTAATAAAGTCATGTAACGTGTTGCAAACTGGAAGGATGAGTCGTAAAGAGGAAGTAAAGGTCACACGCACAGTGTCACATGACTCAGCACCTGAGCCGGCAGGTATGTGGAGGAAGTACCTGCTGACGGGAGGCGCCGCTCAGCTGATCTGACAGTTCAGCGCCTGCTCTCCCTCCGGCCGTCGTGCACCATGAGCGCTCAGGACCTCCTTCGCGGGTGCGTGGGGGGCGCTCGGCCGGCCCCGGCCCGCGGCTCCTCTCCGGCCGAGGACGAGGAGGCCGCTTTGACGGGAGAAGAGAGCAGCGCCGCCTCGCTCGGCCCGGAGAGAGAGAGCAGGTTGTACCGGCGCCGCTGGCTGATGCTGTTCATCTTCAGCGCCTGCTCCATGAGCAACGGCTTCATGTGGCTCCAGTACAGCATCATCGGCGACATCTTCGCGCGCTTCTACCGGACCGACGCCGCGGCCGTCACCTGGCTCTCCGTCGTCTACTGCCTCACCTACGTCCCGCTCGTCCTGCCCGTCATGTGGCTCCTGGACAAGCGTGGGCTGAGGGACGTTGTGGTGCTGGGCTCTGCCTTCAACTGCGCCGGGGCCTGGATCAAGACGGGCTCGGCCGGGCCCGGCCTGTTCTACGTGGCGCTGGCGGGCCAGCTCCTGTGCTCCGTGGCCACGGTCTTCCTCCTCAGCCTCCCGGCCAAGCTTTCGTCCCTGTGGTTCGGGCTGCGGGAGGCGTCCACCGCCTGCTCCCTGGGGGTTCTGGGAGGCCAGGTGTGTGGCTCACCTGTAATCATTGAACCCGTGTTCAGAGAGTTGCTGGCGTGTGGAGGTGAGCGGTTACTGTAGGTTTTCGGCCAAACTGGGACAAAGGTCATTGCAGAAGGAGCAGCAGGTCTTTACAGGGGACTCTGAAGACTTCCTCCGCTTGAACCCTTGCTCCGCTTGAACCCTTGGCTCCTGAACAAGCTGCTACTGGCTGGATAAATAAACGGCAGCGGGGCCACGCTGACGGCGCTGCCTCTGCAGGAAGCAGGTCTCCGAACACATCTGAGGATGAAGATAACAGCACATCTTTCTGTTCAGGCCCTTTAGACGGCGAAGCCCTGATCCGAGCCCATAAGAAGCATCAAACGGCGCCGGACCTCCTCGAACTCCGTGACCTCGGACGCCATTTGAAGTTGTTCTTCATGCGTCCTCCCTGTGCTTTAGCCCAAACACTGCATACCAGTCATTGTCACGCATGTTCTTGTTCTGTGCTCCAGTCCCGTTCCCCACTGCTGAAGAAACAAGCACACATTGTTCTTCGTGTTTACCTTCTCGCCGCAAACGCGTTTGTTTCTTTAGGTCCCGAAAAGGTTTTCAGGCTGAAGTCGTTTCCGCGTCCCATCGGACGGTTAGAAATAGATCCCATTAACAAATCAGTAGGTAGGATTTCCTTAAAGGCCTCGGGCTTTGAAGATCAAACACATGTACAGTTTGTGCTCCAAAAGCAAATCCATAAGTGAGTTCATGAGTGAGAATGAGGATCATGAAGTTACATGAAGTTGTCTGGTCTCACAACAGAATAAGCAGCAGAGTTTCTAGGCCTGGATTTTGTCCCAGCTGTTTGTAAATGAGCCTCTCACCTACAGATGGGCATCGCCATCGGGTTCCTGCTTCCACCCATCCTGGTTCCCAACGTGGACGATATCGAGGAGCTGGCCTACTATATCAGACTCATGTTCTACATCAGCGCTGGAGCGGCCACCGTCATCTTCATCCTCGTCATCATCGGTGAGAGTTGGTCCCACGGGTCAGTGTCATAGGAGTCCTCCAGTCACGGAGGGGATCAGGAGACACTTCCTGTTTTCCAGGGGTTTCCAGTGGTTTTCCTGGCATCTTTTGTCCCCAATGGGATTTGACAACATTCGATGGCGCCTTAATTAGTTTGGAACAGCAGCAGTTCTCTAAGTTCATCATCGGATGAACTGTTTTTCATCGGGTCACAGTCTTTTGGGCGGCGCTGCTCTAAAGCTCAGTTTCCCAGAGATGTGCGTCCACTGAAAACTCAGCGGCGTCGCAGGCCAGTGATGAGATTTGTTTGGACATGATGATAAAGAGGTGTTTTATGAACTCATCTTCCACACCAACGCGTTACACGTCAGGTTTATGTCCACATAGGTCAGTGACATGTAGTCTATTCCAGAAGATACTATAGTGTCTGAGGTCAAAGGTCAAACCAGTCCAGGTTCTATGACCTCTGGGGTCACATTAATGGAAACATAGATACGATAATAAGGTTTTATTCATCATATTATAAAAATGACTATTAGGAAACAGGAGTGAACAAAACCTGAAGGCGCGATTAGGAACGAGAGGCCAATAAACCACGAGGTTGATAATGGTTTGTGTTTGGCTTATTGACAGCAGGTCAACAGCAGAAGGCGCGTGTGTTTACTGACTGTCGGTTTCCAGTGTTCCAGGAGAAGCCGGAGCTGCCTCCCACCCAGGCGCAGGCACAGGCCCGGGACATTCCCCCGGAGAACTACTCCTACACGGCGTCCGTCCTGCGGCTGCTGCGCAACAGGCCCTTCATGCTGCTGGTGGTCAGCTACGGTGGGTCCCTCGCCCCGGAGAGGAGCAAAAGCAGCAGGCGACGCAGTCACGGCAACGCCCCAAAACTGACCTCTGCTGCCGATTCTGTCACCGTCCTATTTGTGACATTTGAGTCAGAGCCGTGCACGTATGAGGACGTGTCACCGCTGCATGGATCACCAGTAAAGCGTCTGGGTGTAGTATTGACCTGAAGGGTTAGTGAGGTGTCACATATTTTGCTCAAAGGTCACATTGTTAATGATTAATGTGATAAGGACCAGGCCTGTGATGTGATGTGATGTGATGTCCCAACCAGGTTCCTTCTAACTGTCTGGACCCTGAATGGGCTCCGTCAGATGAGCATGTTGTGTGTTCTCTGTCCTCAGGGCTGAACGTCGGCTGCTTCTACGCCGTGTCCACGCTGTTGAACCGGATGATCATTGAACACTACCCTGTAAGTAACGCCACGTCCCAGCAGACGGGCCTCAGTGCCGGCGTGCCGTTGGGCCTAAAGGTTCCAGGCTGAGATGAGTCCTGTGTAAAACCCCACACTGGACTGTTCCCCTCTCAGGGCGAGGAGCTGAACGCCGGCAGGATCGGTCTCACCATCGTCATCGCTGGCATGGTGGGCTCCCTGATATGTGGCATCTGGTTGGACAGAACCAAAACCTACAAGTAAGCTGCTGTTTAATGCGGGGAAAGGCTTTAGAAAAGAGAAGAGAGCTCAGGGCGTCCGTCTTCAGGGCCAGCAGTCGTTAGCTCTGCTTTGAAACACAGGACTCCACCAGTGTCTTCACAAGCCTCCGTTCGCAGCGAGATGTCGGGGGGAATTAGAGCTTTTCTTTAAAGTGGGCACGAATGGGAATCCAGCGGAAGCGAGTTTTAAATGAGCTGCTGCATTTCTGCAAACATGAGCTGACAGGCTTTACGCTGCACCCCGGCCGGGTCCAGGCCCGGTGCCGTTACAATGAAGATATTCTGTCCTGTACCTGTGAGAAATGGCGCGGTTTTTCCATTTATTTCCACTACAGAGACGAGTGTGATCCTCACTTGTCAGATTCTTGACATGCCGACAGGACGCTGATCCGCCAAAGCAAACAAGCCCCCGTTTGTGTCTCTACGTGGGACAGAGCACCACGTCACACGAACAAAAATGTTGTGCAGTGATAATTCACGCGTGGTTGTACAAGAGATAGTCGACTGGAGAGAAGCCTGGAGGCTGGAGAATCGCTTGGTGCCAGCGGAGTCCGACGCAGGGTCCGGTCCCTTCATCTCAACAGGAAACCTGCACCCGATCAACACACGGCCGGAAACAGTGAATGAACGAGCCGCAAAAGTCTGCTGAAATGGCTCATTAAATCAATCTGATCTCAAACAAACCAAACCTTTGCAGTCGGATGGTTGTGCTCTGAGCGGCTGCAGCAGACCTGTGGTCACAAGGTTCAGATTTGTAGCATTAATGTAAACGTGAAATCGGATCGGGGCAGTAAATCTCCTTTCATAGCGTGCTGACGCCCCCCCCCTCCTCCACAGACAGACCACCCTGGTCGTGTACCTGCTCTCTCTGGTCGGGATGCTGGTCTACGCCTTCACCCTCAGTCTGGGTCACCTGTGGGTGGTGTTTGTCACGGCTGGAGTCTTGGGGTAGGTGATCATTAAACAATGGAGACCACCTGTGCATCATCACAGCAAGGTCTGATATTAACTAGGACGCGTGAGTAACCATTAACTGTGGCAGACTGTGTTTTCATGTCACACGTGCTTGTCCTTACAATTATTGCTATTTATGGTAAGCTGATTATGTCCATAACTGGTTTCCATAGTGATTCCTTTGGTCTGGTTTTCTTTGCCCAACCCGAGGCAGGTTGTATTAAACAGCTCCGCTCATGCTTCGCTCTTGCCTTCATCTGTCTGTCGGCAGTTTCTTCATGACCGGATATTTACCTCTGGGCTTCGAGTTCGCGGTGGAGCTCACGTTTCCCGAATCAGAGGGGACGTCATCTGGACTTCTCAACTGTTCAGCACAGGTAAACCAACGTCAGCGCCGTCATCTGTGACACACAGACTGAGTCTCACTGAGTCCCATTCCAGATCTTTGGAATCATCTTCACCATCGGCCAAGGGAAGATCATCGACGCGTGGGGAACTTTAGCGGGAAACATCTTCCTGTGTGTGTTTCTCCTCGTAGGAGCAGTCATGACAGGTGAGGCATTACCGTTTCCTGGAGGTTCAAAGTCACACCGTCCATTAACCTCATGTGAGGGAATGCGAACAGGCACGTGAAGTCAAAGGGGCCATTAACACACCGTTCGCTTTATTAGAGCGTGACCGTCCACAGGCCCAAACATTTGGAGCGTTAGCTTCCGTGGGACGATGTCGGCCTCTAGTGGATGAATGACTTACAATTCAAACAATGAAGAAATGGGTCATTATATTTTGCATCCTAACTAATTTCACAGAGTCTGAAGCAGTTACGTGATTATGGAGATGAGACAAAAACCCTGCATGGACATTACGGCTCAGGCAGCGCTTTAATTATTTATCTGTTCTGCTGGAAAATTGCAGACTAATCTAATAATTGCTCATATTTAAAAGGTGTCCCATTTTCCTATGTTCTGTTTTTTCCTGCCAACTCCATACAGTGTCTGTGAACTAACCCCCACCTTTTCATCTGCTCGTCGCAGGGTTCATCAAGTCGGACCTGCGGCGGCAGAAGGCCAACCTGCAGTCTGAGGCGCAGACAGAGAGGGTGAGTACCGCTGTGTGCACTGCACGAGGGCGGGGGAGGAGGAGGGGCTGCTTGGGCCCGCTCACTATGGGTGCTGGGAAAATGTGGGGTCCAATTAAGTGGATTTTTGCTGACTGTCAAATGAAGTGAAGCTGCACGCGTCTGGAGAGCGATGACGACCTGTTGCCTTTGAGCTTCTGTTCCAGTCAAACATGACACGATGACAAAGGCAACACTTGTCATCACAGTTGTTTCCTGTGGCACCACAAGGACAATAGGAGCACTGGTATCCCAGCATGCAACAGGACAATAAAAAGCTAACTTGAAGTCCACTTGGAAACACACCCAGAGTGAGACAAAGTGCATTTCTACAGGACAATGCTTGCTGTCCTCCTGCAAACAGCAGCGTCCCTATTGTGTCAGGAGCCTCAGTAAACAGCCCATCGTGCAGAAGCCATCATGACCAGACTCAGACAGTAGGAAGTGCAGGAAGTCGTTTCGTATGCAGCATCCGCCTCAGTCTTCCTCTGTCGGGGTTCCTGGCTGAGGTCCAGTCTGGCAGGACTGGACACAGTGAAGCCTGGGACACAATCTAACGCTACAGGAGGATCGGTTGGTTTGAAAAGGCACAAAGCAATACCTTCCTGTCTCACCTTGGAAGTTCATTATCGCTACCTACTGAGTGTGGAGCCGGAACTATGTTCTGCTCTAGTCCAGTTTCTTTTTTCTTTTTGCAGTTTTCCTAGAGTAAATACTCGTTGTTCATTATATGTTGTTGTATCATATGTTATTGTTTCATTTACAGAAAGAAGCAGCTGATCTGAAAGATGGGGTCTCACCACCTGAAATCTTCAAAGAGAGAAAGTTATAAGCGCAGAAACCGTTGTGTCACACACTTTAAACACATAATGACAAACACTGACTCTTGGACAAACCTTAAGAATCCACACATGGCCTCAGGCAGAACAAGCCGCTGTGAAGGGCGAACACACGGAGGCTGAATCCTACGGAGCAGCCATCTGTGAGTCATCTAGGACGCGAGTAAGAACCCGCCGACCGGCTGCAGGGCACGATGCGCTGAGCCGACACCATACGCTGACCTGAGCACCAGAGGCACCCTGGCATCCCAAGTGCAACTTAGAGCAACGCCATACGAGGCAAAAGTGGCCCACGCAGCCAGGGGAGGCACTGGTCATTTTAAAAGAATATTATTTGTAAATTTGATCTCTTGTCGATTTATTCAAAATAGAAGAATAATGATTCAAGCAACCAAAAAGCAATAATGAGAATTCAGCACGACAAAGTATCTCTAGCCTCCCTGTGATTGATGTACTGTTGTGTTTGAATATTGTGTACAGAACTACGTCAACACTTTGTTGAAAGTTTTCTTTATGTTTTCAATTGTTCATTATGTTGCAAGTAACATGACGACTAAGGACAGTAAAGCGTTTTCTTGTCAGGTTCTCATCACCACATGAAGTAAGTCTCAGAGGCCTGCTAATGTGACTGTGATTGATGCTGTGCGTCTGGGTTTACTTAGGAAGGTCAGTGTTGTCCTGGTTTTTACTGTAACTCATCGCTACGTCGTGCTCAACATATAAGAGCATCTGGAACATTAGGAACATCAGCACAAACATGAAGGAAGAATGAAACGTAATGTTTTTACTGTCCTCCTGGTTTTGCACAAAATTATCTATATTATATTTTTGTGTATAAAAGTGTTATAGAGAAGAAGTATTAATGTTTATGCTGTGTAATGAGTAGTTGTATTATTATTGTTTTTATTGTTTCTAACTGTCTGGTAATCTGCCTTTGTATGACTGATGCGAGGTCTTTACAGGAACATTTTACCACGCTGTGAAACAGTTCCTACACGTTGAGAATTTGCTGTGGGCAGTAAATCCAATGCATTGATTTTAAATGGAACTGTTTGGAGTGACACACACACATACACACGCACACACGCGCACGCACGTTTTTTTTTACAGAGGAGTGTTCTACTAAAGTTGAGTATGTTCTGTAGAGTTAGCACATTAAAAATGAGACTTGGTGGGTTGTGTATTTATGAAAATGATTAAGGAGAACCTGAACGAGCCTTGTTTTCTATATTTTAAAATACCTCATATACAAATGCACATATAAGATCAGATCAGGACAATAACAGTCATCAAAATAATGCACCAAGCAACAGACAGTACATGTTTCGCATGCTTAAATTTGCCATTAGAAAACTGCATTAGAAAACTCAAAAAAAAATAATAATAATATAAGAAGAATCATCAATCAGAATCAACATTTACAGCACAGAACAAACACTAACAACAATTGCTGGTAACACTTCTATAAATTTAGAGAATATTACATTTCTTTGGTGAATCATGAATAAAAACTAAATAGGAAGTGGTTGAGGATTAAATTATCAACATTCTTAAATAAATCTACTTACACTTATTTCTGTAATTATTGACACATCTATGTTACAGAGATCAGCTTTATACTTCAAAATTAACCATGTATTGCCCAGAAGAGACTAAACTAATAATTGTAGTGTAGAATTATCATACATGAGGTTGTAGTTCTTTCAAACCTGACAATAAGTTCAAACAAAACAATAAAACACACGTGGACCGAGCTGCAAGTAATCTTTACAAAGTCACACAAAGAATTATTGTAGATTTAGATCTTGTGCAGAACACTAGAACCTGTGTGTGATTCAGTTACGTTTTTTCTGCCGTGCACCAACTTCTTCCTGGGACTCAGGAAAGCACTGGAATCCAATGAGCATCCCTATGACGGAGAAACCTAGAGAACACAAAGATGCTGCTGAAAGTCTTTTTAACACTTCATATCAATTGAAGAAATTTGAAAGTAAATATTTACCTGCAACAATCAGTGGTGCCATGACTCCAATAGTAAGAGGTGCAGTTTTGTAGAGGAAGGCTTCAGACAAGAAGTGGCCCAGTGCCAGCACAAAGGTCCATAAGGTGATGTGGTACAACCTGCAGGAACCACAGTACGCTGTAATAATGTACAATATAGCGCCAACAGAAACAAGAGGCAAGAAGTCTGGAATAGATTTACGTTCTGTTCTGGATATCAATGGCACAGGCACAGCGAATGACTGATGACAGCAAAGTCCAAATCCCAAAGGTCCGAGCTTGGAGACCGTTTACTGTGGCAATTAAGTGAAATAAGTTGCACAATTATTCTTATTTAATTGGTAATAATCAATTACAGCTTGAAATGAACTACATACGCGAATAGCAGCAACTAAATGGTTGTGACAGCAATAGTTCTAACTAGATTGTAACAGCTGATCGTGTCGCAGGGTCCCATTCGCTCACCGAACTCCGGCGTTCCCGTGTAGAGCTTCTCTGACAGGAAGCTGTGGTCCCTGAAGCTCTGCACCGTGTTTCCCACCGCGATCACCGACACCATCACCAACCAGCTCCGCAGGACGTTCAGGAAGCGACTCATCGTTCACGCCTGGCCCACGAATACAAGAAAAACGGTTGTGTGAATAACATGGCTCAGAGGGAGATGAGCAATACTTTAGTAAGTAAAGGGACATCCAGTAGCAGGCTAGTGTTTACAGACCCTGTCGTTACAGATTTGAACCCTATTATATACAAGCTGTATAAATATTGCGCGTACTTACCAAGGATTTCTAACGTTTGAACATGTTCATTAAAATAAAAACGGGCTGAAAGTAAAACTAAAGTGTGGGTTTGAAACCAAGCGACTATATGATCACAGTGTTGTGTTCGACATGTTTAATAGGTGGCTTGTGTCGTTAACCAATACCAGAGCTCAAAAATGGCTCCATTAAATCATACCATTGATTTGATTGGCTTGTTCGACGCGTAAGGTTCTGCCCATTTTCTTCGTCAACCAATAGTAAAGAAATAGCTTCTTCACCCCATGTTAGGCTGCACCCCAACAGAGAGTGGATGAGGGTTAAGAGAAAGCTTGCTGTATCTCGAATCTTCGCTAAATCAAGCTTGACAAAAGGATTGCTTCATTTTTATTTTATGTATTTCCATTCATCGTTTTTCATCAGTTATATGAAGCAATAACAGGTGTGTTCATATTCACGTGAATATGTCTGCTTGTGTAATAAATACGCATTTAAAGTGATATCGAATTAAAACGTCCTGTTTTTTATTTGATCCCAACCAACCACTGTTAGACAGTTTCGTCAAGTGGACAAACAGTGATCGCGAGTGCGCATGCGCGTCGCCCTGTTGCTATTCAGTTGTTGTAGTTACCAGAGGATTAACCGCGCTGATCAACTGGCCCTGGTGACACCAGCTAGCTAACAGTTAGCGGTCTGCACATGCATAAAAGGCAAGTCTGTGCTGATGTGAATTGCTATGACTTTGTAATAGCGCACATTTAGAGCTTAGAACAGCCTTGATTTAGTCAGAATTTCGTAATAAAGGGAGCATGTAGCTAGCTAACGGTTGGACTGTCTGGTTTTACCCCACGTCTTCTGTTAATGCAGCTAAGCCAGATGCTTTCAGTGGTATTTATTGAAAAGTGGGGCTACAAAGCAGCCACTGTCACACCGGCGTGGTGCTAATGTTGCAGCATTTACATGAGGCAGCCCGTCTGTCGTAGCGGTAACATGGGATATGAATGGGCTGCCGTTCCACTCGCGGCTGTTTTGGCAGGTGGAGGTGGTAGATGCCGTAATTAAATCTGCACCCATGAGCACGGGAGGCGTTCACCGGACAGCTCGCCGCCTGTGACTGCGAAGATGCCGGCTGTGACCCGGGACAAGGACGAGGACGAGCAAGACGATGCACAAGTTTGCGGCTGTTCGCCTTCAGAAACGCACCAGCCCTGTTGTCGGTTAGTAAACTCTCGTCTCTGCTGCCGTTGTTATGGTTTGTAGCCTTAATGCTCATTGTATAAGATCACAAAACAGAAACTCAAAATAATGCTGCTTAATACGGCTATAGAATAAAGTGTGTCCAGATCTATTCACCACAGTGAATGATCTGTCTGAATTAGGAAGGTCTCCTTTAAGCTTAGGCTCTTAGTGTCCAGATCCTCTTGGCAGAACTTACAAAATTTGCCTCTAAATGTATTTATTTTACATTTTCATTTATCCTTTTCATGAGGTCAAACATAAGCTCTTTAATTGTTGCTGCACTACTTTGTAATGAATGTGTAATACAATCTATGGCACTTTACAGACACTGCCTGATCTCATTAATATTTAAAGTCACATTACTTTTAATCCAAATGAAACTTTCAGGTAGCTTTTCACTTTGTATAATTGATGAACTGAACAGCTGTGCTTTGTCTGTACTAATTAGGCTAAACATTAGGCTATACTTATTCATACCAACAGAGAGTGTTTCTGCTTTCGGGCCAATTTCTATGTCCTTAATTAGTTTGGATTGTGTGGAATTAGTGTTTAATGTCCAGATAAATAAGTACTGCATTTAAACAGTTACCGACCATTAATGCATTGTTCCACATGTTCGTACAGAACAAAAACCGACCTCTCACCGAATCGCTACTCTGTGTCTCATCTATTTGTCTCTCCACCAGAGATCATCCATGCATCGCCTGGAGCGGCCTCAGCAAGGCGATCCCAGTTCTCTTGTTTATTCCTGAAGCTGTTGTATCTAAAGACGGAATTATCTGCTCTGTTGGAGGTACAAAATGGCCAAATATGGAATTAATAATAATACGTATTTTGTAGCATTTGTTAGTTGGGCAGTAGGAATATTTTGTCACTTCAAATATGTTTGATTTTATTAGAGCGATACAATTTGGCCTTCAAGATTGTACGCACAGAAAGTCGCCTCGTACGGAGCATACTCACAAATCATGGATTTCATGAGGTAATGTTTTTACTAGATTGTGCAAGTTACGCATTTACGTCCAGCCTGGGATTTGCACGCTTAAAAACTCAGGAGCATTAATCCTGTTCAGTCACCATTACTGCTCTATGCAAGCAGTTCAAATGAGTTCCCTTTTAATTTTATTCTAATTCTTCTTGACTCCTGCTCACCCACATCATTAACCACAGATGAGTGTTTACCACACATGCAAACTATTAGGGTTCTCTATGAGACACTGAAAAGTGCCATGCTAATTTTGCTTTGTACAGAAATTGTTGGAATGCGACAAATTAAACAGACACTAAGAGATATTTCATTTAATAAATGCTTCTGAATAAATGTTTCTGTTTATCAGGTTCACCCGAACAGTAATGACTTTAACCTCATGTGGACTGGATCTCACCTCAAGCCTTACGTACTCCGCAGCCTTCAAGACTTCCAGAAGGTGAACCACTTCCCCAGGTACAGTATAATGAGCTCTCAAATGCATGAGTGTGCTGTCACTGTTATGTTATAAATAAAACACCCAAGCTGCTTTAAGCCTTTTAGTTCCAGTACAGTGTGTTTGCTGGCTTGGGATGCAAAGCACATTTTGTTTGGATCTGTGCCTCTTTTAAACATGAAATGAATCCTTTTCCCTCAGGCAGAGGGCGTTCTATAACTGTTTTTTTACCTGGAGCCTCTCCTCCTCTCTTCTGCCAGATCATACGAACTGACGCGCAAAGACCGTCTCTATAAAAATATCCTGCGAATGCAACAGACCCATGGCTTCAAAAACTTCCATATCGTTCCTCAGACCTTTGTGCTTCCCTCTGAGTATCAGGAATTCTGCAGTAAGATGCCTCACACCCCATTTTGTTGGTCTAAGTACAGCAGCTCAGTTTATGGCATACTTGCAGACATGTCTTTGCTAAACACAAGATATACAATGTTCGTATTTATATGAAGTATAAAATCTTTCATGCAATTTTTCTGCTTCAATCTAAGATCTTTCATGCAATTTTTCTGCCTCAATCTAAGATTGCTTCACCAAGGACAAGGGCCCATGGATTATTAAACCAGTGGCATCTTCACGGGGGCGAGGTATCTACCTGGTCAGCAATGTGAGTCATTTTTACCCACTGAACCTTCCACTCGGTTTTAAAGTGGTTCAACTTTTAAGTCCATTAAACTGAAGCTATGTCCACTTGTGACCTCGCTCACAAGTTGCCATGTTCTCAGTGGACACAAATACGATAGATGGATGATTACAGTTTAGTAGAAGTTTAATCCAAATGTATTTTCTATATACATTCTGTATAAATACAGTTATATATTAAAAGACTATTCTTACCAAGAATTACTTGGGGCTCTTTTTACCACCCACATGTCTGCTATGAAGCTACAGCCAGTAGATAGCGATCTTAGTTTAGCAAAGACTGGAAACAGGATACAGCCAATCTTTACGCTGTGCTAAGCTAACTAAATATTACTGACAGTGTCAATCAGCTGTTCTGTTTGTATGTGAATGATTACTTCTAAATCATATGTAAGCATTAATACCAGATCCAGGGGGAGTTAACTTTAAGCAGTCACTTGAAAAAATAGCGTGTGAACTGACAGAGCTGGCCAGATGTATGTGTGGGGGTGTACTGATATAGCTGTATCAAGCAGCATTTCAGGCATTAATAAGCTTGGTGGAGTAAATCACGCTCTTTCAAGGTTCTTACTCTTGGAAGACATGTGCACAATTCTTCTTCTGCTCAGGCATTTTTATGAAACAGTGGAAAGAATGTAAGAGTGATACTTGGAGAGAAGAAAGAAATACGTTCTTTTTTTTATTTGGGTTTTCTCTGAACTCCAGCCAGCAATGAGGTTACACCACCCCCCCATTCCCTGTTCTCCTCAACTTCACCACCTGCAACACATTTCAACCTCATAAATGACCCATCTCTCACAACCAGATTATGTTTTTATAGGCTGTTATTTAAGGCTGACCTGCTATGACCAGTATCCTTGTAGTCTTTAACTTTTTTTGATCTGATTCTTTGATGTTTATGGTTAACGGCAGTGTTGCATCAACTCTAAAGAATTCAGATTTTATTCTGGTTTACACAAATTAATGTGTAGCATTATATCTTCTAAACATTTTAATATAATTATGAAAACATATTGTAAGTCTTTTTTGTCTTCCTATTATTTACTTTTTCTGTCATCTACAGCCAAATCAGATCTCAATGGATGAAAACATATTAGTGTCTCGCTATATTCATAACCCACTGCTGATTGACGGTCAGTTACTTCAGACACAGTTTTACTTTTTATTCAAGAGATGATTTAAATTTAGAAATCTTAATCTGTTTTTTTTTTCTTACAGAGTTCAAGTTTGATGTGCGACTGTATGTTCTGGTAACATCATATGATCCACTCATCATCTACGTGTATGAGGAGGGCCTGGCTAGGTGAGAACATGCTTTTACATGTTATGTAGGTACACTACATGGCCAGAAGGGGGCAGTGTGAACGTTCCATCACAGCACAAAGCCTGTACTGTAGTGGAGGGGGGTTAAAACAGATTTATTTTGTTCCACACAAGGATGTCCTCATTAAATGTTGCTAAATGTGCCATTGTTCACTGATCACATCACATCTTATGTGTGCTTTGTGTAATTGCTCTATTTTATTGGATGTTGACATTCAGAACAATAAAAATTTAGTTTTTCGAGTACATAGAAGAATAATGGCCCATTCATGGGACAGAGTTCGGGGCATTTTATCAAATCAGAATGCTACTGACTTCATTATTGAGTTTGTTTTGGTTTCACTGGTCCATCAATGTTTTATTGTTAAACAACTCTAAGCAGCTGTAAAAGGATATAAAGCTTAATATTTAGGAATCTACCTTGTTAAAATCATTTTATCAGCACAGTTACCATTTCTACTATAACCATTTTATATACAGTATAAGGGTCAATTAATTTAGAAAAGCCTAAAACTGAACACTTTGGTCGCTGCTAACCTAGGTTTGTGCCAGTGATTTCAACACAGTGTGTGCTTGTTAATTCTGCTGTCTGAGTCGCTCACAATTTGCTGATATTATGCAAATACTGGCACTGATAGTCTCAGGAAATTAATTCGAGGCTAATTGGTTAGTTTAATGAAGATGTACCACAGTGGGGTAATGTTTTAGACCAAGTCCTCAGCAGACAATTGGTTAAGCTTTGTGATAAAGCCAAGTTCAGGCTAAGGTAAAGGGCAACACGCGTTGACAGAAAACAGACTTTTAAAACACAGCGGTTATCAGAACTCATCCCTACGTCAGACAGCAGGTTGGGAGAGGGTGGATGATTAATAGCAGCACTGGCCCTTCGCTCCGCTCCGATAGAGCTACGTGCTGGAATCAGGGTGTCACCGCCCTCTTGTTTGCTGGCTTCATTATCAGCCGAGAGCGCAATAAATCATGGCCAAATTCAGAATCCTCCTTTTATCTCCTGAATACCTTTGGGTTGTGTTGGTATTCAGGTACTGAGTGTGTGCCAAGGAATTCTCATCATTGCACATGTGGCATCCACTCCTCTCACATTGACTGAAACTAATCTCTGCCCACATTGCCCCTATTATTCAGTCAGCCTCATGAATGTGGTCATTATGACAGATGGATATCTAGTGAAACTGCCGGATGATTTGTTTTCTCTCTTCTCTTGTATAAATAAACGCTGCCTGTCCACAGATTCGCTACAGTAAAGTATGATCAGACTTCAAAGAACATTAAGAACACATTTATGCACCTCACCAACTACAGCGTGAACAAAAAGAGCAGCGATTATGTCAGGTAAAACCTCAGTCGCACACAACGAACTCTCTCATGCGTTTATTATGACTGGAGCATTTCAAGTGTGCTTCGTTTTCAGCTGTGATGACCCTGAAGTCGAGGATTATGGGAACAAGTGGAGTATGAGTGCAGTGCTGAGGTATTTGAAGCAGGAGGGGAAGGACACCACATGTAAGTCAGGCATTCACCTTTTCCTTTAAGTCCTTCTATCCGTGCACAGATGAAAGCAGAAGCCTTTTGGCAGTTTGCACTTCACTTTGAACTCACTTTCATGACACTTCTGTCATAACAGGACTGCAGGACGCCCTCGGAGACCTCTGACACCCACTCGCTTTTCTTTGTCTTGTGTCTGTTTCAGTGCTGATGAGGCAGGTGGAGGATCTCATCATCAAAGCTCTCCTGAGTGCTGAGCTACAGATCGCCACCGCCTGCAAGACCTTTGTTCCGCACAAGACGAACTGCTTCGGTGATCATTTTATATTATTTTTACCCAGTCTAGCAGAAGCAGGGCGGGGGTGGGTGTGCGCCAGCTGCCTGGCCGCCTGTTGCTGCCTCCCGACTGTCTGCTGCGTTGTGGAGGGTCTGTTGTCTGGGAGAGGAATTCACTTCCTCCAATCAGTTGCCATTCAGATCTGCCTGATTTAGGCTGACTGGTTTCTTGGCTGCGTCTGAGTAGCAGCAGGCTTGTGTGAACTCTATTTTGGAGCCATTACCCATGTTAGTGTTGGCGCTAATTGCCTGTGCTCTTTCTCTGTCTGGCAGTCTCTCAGAGATTTGGGGTTTGAAAGTGAGCGCGTTGGCCGAGCCTCCATCAGCACCGCGCTCTCTCTTTTGCTCTCTTTTCCCATTCTCCCGCTGTTTTTGATTGTTCCTCCCATGCGTACACTCTGTTTCACCTTTGAGATGTTTGAAAAAGAAAGGCGCTTGCATCTGGGATGGGCTTCTGTAGACATAATAGCCCCTCATGTTCATTGGCTGCCTGAGCCTTTTTGGCACGTAGCAGCACTCGCACAATCAGACATTCACCTGCATGTAGATCGTATCTGCACCATGAGCATCACTGTTACATTGAAAAAACACTTGGTGTGAATGCTGACCATGCAGGTCAGTAATACCTAAGCCTACAGTATGTAGACAAACAAGTTAGCTCTTATTCCAATGTCTTAGTAAAGTACACCAGTGCATGCAAATGTAAAACAACCAAGTCATTCTGTGTAACCTTAGGGTAGTTACATGTAATTAGGGCTTTACTTAAATGTATGCAGACCTGTATAGACTTAAAGCACAGAGTAGTATAAGAGCAATTAGGTCCTACATCCATTGCTAAGATACATAATACTCTGTGGTCTGCTGTGAACATGCCCATTACCTAGTTCAACTGTATCAGTTTACTATTGAATTTACTGTAATTTTGTTGTCTTCATATGGCCTGAAGCAAGTAATTACAGCATTCATAGTCTGTCTACAGGATTAAGTTTCCAAAGAGACTGACGCTTCCAGAGGACTACCTCTATCCTCTTTGTTGATGATGTCTCTGTTTGTGTTGGGGGGGTGGACACTGGGACATGTAGGAACCAGTGAAAGCACACACACACTAGCTTTAAGGATTCCATTGCAATATGAGCCCTTAAATAAAATGCACACAAGCCATCTACAGTAGGAATCCTGTTCCATGAACGGCTGTGCTTCTCCTCATGCACCTTATCTTGATGTTTTCCCTCTCATTCTGCAACCTGTACACTCAGCATTCATGGCGGGCCTCAACAGCTTCCTGTGCTAGTAAACAGGTAGCGCGTCAAACAGCATGGCACCAAACGCGTGCGCCGGAGGAGTGAACGCGCTGATAAAAGCAGCCATTGTTTTGAGTTCCTAAACAGTCTCTGGCCTGTCTGGAAGGGAGCCACGCAAGACCATGGAGCACATTAAAGTCCTAATTTACTGCAAATTGTTCCCTGCCATTTTAATGTCTATTAATTGCTTTAATACAATGTTTATTGTTTTCAAATGAGATTCCTTCCCTTTGCTCAAATTGCCCTTCACTGCAGCGCAATCTTTTTATAGCCTGGCAATGTATTACGTGGAGGGTAATAGAAACAGATTTTATTTTATATTTTCAGGAAGTGTGTGTGTGTGTGTGTGTGTGTGTGTGTGTGTGTGTGTGTGTGTGTGTGTGTGTGTGTGTGTGTGTGTGTGTGTGTGTGTGTGTGTGTGTGTGTGTGTGTGTGTGTGTGTAGAAAATGCCACCCATGCAGCTCCTCACCGCTGCTGTGTGATTAATGGACAGGGTTTTTGCTGAGGGATGCTGATTACGAGATGTTTTGACTAAGATCTGATTAGCCAAGCCAAAGGCCTATTTTATTACACACAAAACATTCCACTTACTGGTCCTGTGTTCCACTGAATGTCCCTCATTAAGTGCTGAGTGTGGTTGAATCTCCTGTCTGTGAACCACTCTCCCTGTTTCACATTTGTCAGATCCTCCCACACTTCGCTGCAGCTCTGTGTTTGTTCCCTATGATGACAGTGTGGCTGCTGTGTAACCGAGTGGTTTAAAGAATGATTAATGTCTTGGATCTCACTATCATAATAAGGCTTTTGAGTGTTAAATGTATTGGTTTAATTTGTTGTCTTCGGAGTGTTTTCCTGATTGTGGCTCCGAGCTGCCTCAGCAGTAATTTATCTCCAACTGATGCAAGAGTAATTCAGTTGTCCTCGCCTCTGCAGAAAACACACATGAAGGGGATGCTTTATGTGGCTGTTATTGTGGGCCAGCAGGCTGCATGGTCAGGGTGGGGAGATTGTTGTGTTTGGGCGTTTGTCTCTTGTGGTGCACTTTCCAGCAGCGCCCAACCAATAATAAAAAAACAAGCCTTCTTCATGGCCCCCTCTCCCTCATGGTTCCTCTGCCTGCTCTTTGATGGGTGTGATGTTGATGTTCACTGCCTCTCCTCTCCTTGTCTGTGATGCTTGTTGTGGGTTCTCTTTGGGCTCGTTTACCAGCGCTCCCCCGGCAGCGGTGGAGCCACAGAACAAATGTGTCTAGTAGCGAGCGGCTCGACGGGCTCGTGGGGCAGGAGCGGCGTCTGCTCCTAATTGGGGGAAAATGCGCAGCACATGGAGTCTGCTTGTCGGGGGCTTGTGAGCTGGTGTAACACCTCCCAGTTTTTCCCTTGTTGTTGTGGTGCAACTGATGAGACACTGCTCCTTCAAACCAGCACTCTGTGCATAAGGTTTCATGATGCGTGTGCGCACACACACACACACACACACACACACACACACACACACACACACACACACACACACACACACACACACACACACACACACAGAGTCTGCTGATGGAAAATAAAATCCTAGGCTCCGCTCAACTAAGCACTCTTTAACAGTGGGGGTGCAGCTCATCCTTAGCAGTTAAAGAAGTTATTGATGAACCAAAGGCTTGTGTTTGATCAGCAACATTTATTATGAGGATCAGATCTGGCCAGAAATGATTAGTGCTACAGCAGGGAACCAAGTGTACTTTTATTAATTGTTTTATGGGGTGAAAAAAAACAGGATACAGACATTCTAAGACTGAGGTGTAGCATTCACAAATATCTAGGCATCACACAAAGTGGGTCCTTAACTTCCTACTTGGCAGATTTCTCAGCTGACTAATGCTTTTTGTAGCCAGCTAGGAGCTCACACTTGCTATGAATATTATACAGTATTTTCACATTCAGTGCAGCCCCACATGAAGTGATGCATTGAAAACTGGTGACTGCGCTTCGTTGTGTGCCAGGTCCCATAAATGAAACTAATGAAAAACATAAATAATAGTCTTTTAGAAGAGCACAGTGCTTTTAAACCATTACAGCCTAATGCGTTTAACTAATTCTGTTACACTGGAACTGCGCAGCATTGTTGAGCTGAGTGCAGTCTAAAGCCAGGGCTCACTGTCACGATGGATTTTGTGTGTTTAACACTGGCATTGACCTGAGATGCTAGAACAAACAGTCCTGGCTAGGCTGCTCTGAAACCTCCAACCCCCCTGGACCATTCTCAACACAGCCTTTTCTTTTCAAGTGCTATTAGAAGGAATTTTCCTCTGGCTCTGTGACGGGCTTTGCCCTAACCCTATAAAATACTGTGGTTTCCCTGCACGCTGCTTCTGGGGCCGGTGCGTCGGTGGCTTATAGGGTGACACTCCCCAGAGCAGTGTGAGGGCTTTCACAGGGCACATCAGTGAAACATGAGGAAAAACTGCGATTGAATGGAAACATATTTACATTCCTGATCGTACGGCATATGCAAAGTAGGATAAAGGTTTTGTTCTGATTGCACAGTATCATGTTTCCAGCTTGACGCGCCTGCACATCATGTTATTATTATTACAGTTGGACAAGATACCGAGTTTACAATTGAGCTGAAGCCTTTTGCTTGTGATGTTACAGCACCTCGTGTACTGCGGGTGCACATCCCCATCATCAGCGACTCATTGAGTGTGTTTGAAAACACTGACAGCCTCGCTTTGTTTTTTATCTGCTGTCTTCCGTTAGTGACTTCAAGACATATGAAATGTGCTTGTACTTAGTTGATGTAATTGAGCCAATCCCTCGGCAACAGCCCTCTGCGAATGTTTCGCTCTTGAGCGATTATGTATATAGCGTTATTGTAATCAGTAGCAGAGAGAGATAAGAAAAGCTGCCAAATGCAACATAATGCGGTTATGATACAACTCTGGAAACACGTTGGACTTTGAAAACACCCTTCTTTTATTTTCAGGGAGCAGATTAGAGAGATTTCTAATTAAGCACTTCTCTGCTAGGTCTGTGGGGTGAAAATCCTTCTGATTGATCACGTGTTTCTCTCTGTAGAACTCTATGGTTTTGACGTGCTCATCGACTCCCACCTGAAACCCTGGTTATTGGAGGTGAACCTTTCTCCCTCCCTGGCCTGGTAAGTGATCCTGTCATTAGAATTTCCTCTTTCACCCTATCAGCTCAAGCAATAATAAAGCCAGTGCTGCATAGGCCTAAACGGCACTCAGCGCATTTTGTGAAAACAAAGCCGTAGGCCAGAGCTGTAGCCACTTATCTCCTACAAAAGTGTTGAGTCAGACAACAAATGTGCATCCACTTATGACAGCCCACTGTGATGCTTGTTCTATCCTGCATGTGTTTGCATTGTAATTCTTGTGTTTGGTTTATTTTTTACAACTACCTATTTACAGTGATGCACCCCTGGATCTGAAGATAAAGGCCAGTATGATTGCAGACATGTTTTCGCTTGTGGGTAAGTGCAGGCTGAAGCAATGACGCTCTACAGCTCCCATTGATTACAACGTTTTTGCAGAAGTGATTTGTATGCGTTCACCCCTATAGTCTGATGAAACCTAATGCTCTTGTTAAGAAGCTAATAGCAAATGGAATGAATTAGGCCATACTTAACTGACAAGTCTCTATGCAAATCAGTAGATTCTAGTTGAGCGTCCTTATAACCAGCAGGATTCAAACTTATGCAGACAGTCGTCTTTTGTTTTATGCATAATGTTTTCCTGCATTCCACACGCTGCCAAACCTGCCAAAAATATCTGCATGGCTTAATAATTCTCCAGTGTTGAGAGACTAAACCACAACCTTCATTAATTAAAATTAAACCACTGGCAGACAAAATTGTCAACAGAACTCCTAGTTGTTTTGTAGCCGTTAAGCTTTCTTGAGAAATTGGATCCTACGTGTCAAACTAAAGCATGACCTA
>NC_040900.2:2364298-2501798 GCF_900634795.4 Betta splendens | reverse complement strand
TATGTGTATTTTATCCAAAAAAACAGTGATGCAACTGACATTTGTCTTTCTTTGCAATGCTACATACCTCAGGGAAGGAATCCAAGGCCTCCCCTAGTGAGAGCAACAGTCAGGAGGGAGAAGAGTGTGCTCAGGAGGAAGGGGAGGAGGTGAAACGAGGTCTTGAGCCAGTCACACACATGTCTTTAGCAGCGGAGCAGAGAAAAGAAGAGGCAGGAGCCCACAAGGCCAGGCCCAAAGTCAACCTGCTCAACATCCTCCAGCAGGGGTGGGACCTCAGGTCAGTCTGTGTCCGAGGCTGCTGCTATAGTCAGGTTGGACCTAAAGCCACTACAGGAGTAGGTGCACTGATAATGCTATTCATATGATAAAACTATTTTAATAGTTTTTATGTATATCTTGTTTTAAATAAAGAATATAATGTGCTGTCAAACAGACTCCAGCAAGGATAAATGTACATGCAACAAATACTTGTCTTAAATTATAATTTGAGGAGGAATCACGATAACATGTCTGAGTTTGTAGAAATTCCTCAGTGCTTGCCAGGACTGTGCACCAAGCTGGGAAATTACAGTACAGCGTATCATTGTTTGTATTTAACAGCTTTTTCAAAAACATTTTTTCCAGCTACGTTGCTCTGACAGTTCAGTTTCCAGGTTCAGCCGGGACACGGGGACACTTGATCATTTTGATACCGTGTAGAACCAGAGAGGTTGGGTTTCGACAACTCTTGGCTTAAAGACAAACATACCTGTTGTTGTTTTCTTACTTTTTTGATGATAACCAAACTGCAACCACTACACCTGCTTGTTATTTCTATTGTAACAGAGGTATAATAGATCCCATGCATCCATTAATCTTTACTGCTTGCTGGCACAGCTCTCAGATAGTCTTGATAC
This sequence comes from Betta splendens, assembly GCF_900634795.4. NCBI lineage: Eukaryota > Metazoa > Chordata > Actinopteri > Anabantiformes > Osphronemidae > Betta > Betta splendens. Next base: position 2,500,899 of record NC_040900.2, on the reverse strand, counting down.
CGACTGGTGTTGTGTGTTTTCCCTGCGTTGTCCTAACTTTGCAGTCCCTGATGGATTTCCTTTCACTTTTCTGCATTTGCCTCTTTTCCAGTAAGGTGCAGGCTCGGTTGGCCTTTTCATCCTACCTAAAGCGAGTCCAGCAGAGACTCCTAGCAGAGAGTACAGCTAATACCACCCCCGCTTGGCCTGAAAAGGACAATGACCAAATGGTACAATGATAACCAAGTCTGATTCTCTAGTTTGCTTGATGCCCTGGAACATTAATATAACTAGACTAGACTATACAGATTTCCTCCTGTTTGTTTGTATGTTTCTTATCTTGACTGTAGTGAAGTATAGTTGGCCTGACTGGAAGGTTTACAGCCTCATACTTTAGAGAAGATAAAGCAGATCTCTACCCAATCCATTTAAAGACCAGGCAGTTTTAGTTTTTAGGCAGTCGAGTATGGAGTAATGGAAGACTGATGGGGTTCTGTGTGCACAGGAACTTGTTATTCGCTTTCTAAGAATGGCAGCCAGCAACCTTCAAGAAGACATAAAGGTGATCTTTCCCAGTCGTCGGTTACCGCTACAAGACCGCAGACGCATCCTCTCCTTCCAGTTGGGGCGGTTCATCCACTGTTACAACAAGGTACACGCCCTCTGACATTGGATTAACAAAAACCTTTGAGATGAAACATAAAGAACATTAAAAACCATGGATTATATAGAAGATGCTGTCCTTTACTTTCTGTTTTCAGGAAACTGAACACATGGTGAATAACCAGGAGAATAGCAAAGATGGGAACTGTGTTAACTCCAGTGTATTTCAGGAATACATCGATGTAGCAAGGTTAGTGATTTGGCAGGACCTCCTCCAGTTGTTCTGGGTTTGGCTCCTCACTCTTCAGTCATACTGTATGCTACTGAAGTGAATGAGCTCATTCTGCTATACACATTTATCTCTATTCTTTTTTATCAACAGTGAAAATGATCTGGAGGAAGTTCTGACATTCTACACGCAGAAGAATAAATCAGCCACTGTCTTCCTAGGAACAAAAATCAAAGGTGTTAAGAAAGATGCTGATGAAATAAAAGCCCCAAGAGCATCGGCCATCAGCGAGAGTTCCAGAAGTGAGTTCCTCCCGTGCTGCTTTTTTCCATAGTTTTGTGCTGTAGGTCTGGTTTATGTTTAATATTTTATCATGCAAGCACAGTAAACAGGAATTGCTCAGCTTTGTAAACCAACAAAGTAAAGGGGAAAAGATTAAGTCATCTGGGGTGAAGAAAAGGTCAGCTTCAAATGATTAGCAGTCACTGGGAGAAAACAAATGTGTGTCATAGCTGAGGAATGGCTAACTGATGATAAAGGAGCTCTGGCTTCTTTCCTCCTTTGAACAGCTCTGCCTGTGGCCAGAGACGATTCCAGCGCTTCAGAGTCCTCGCTCTCCACAGGGAAAGTCAGCAGCGATCCAGACGTCAAGGCCACTGAGACTCAGCCGTCGTTTCGTATGTTGCCTAAAGACCAACAAGCAGTGATTAGAACGGGTAAAAGCCAGCCACAGATCCAGGCGTCTCAGCACTGCTCTGGCTTCCCTGTGACTTTAGACTGCACAAATATCCACCTCCAGCACTGCTTGTCTACTCCGGCCTCCCTTCCTCTTCACTGCCCGCCGCCACCGCCTCCTCAGCCACCCTCTTACGTACAGTCCTTAACAAAGTCCCATTTCTGCCATTCTGAAACTCTGTCTGATCCTCCGGCGTACACCTCTGGCCCTGTGGTCCAACAACCTCCAAGGCTGTGGACTGTTTCAACAGGCTTTAACACGATCTCAACTGGGCAACCAGCTCAGATGCTCAGGAGGGTTCAGTCATTTACCTCAACCACATCTGCGTCTGGTGCTCCCTCCTCCATGCCGAGTGCCACACACATCTATAGCCAGAAGCTCTCTAGACCTACATCTGCAGGCCAGGGTAAAACTACAGTATCGCCAGTTTTGCTGCACCGACCTTCTTGTTATCTTATTCATTCTTAGTGTGTGTTCCCACGTTTGTCTTTTTCAGTTAATAGGAGGAGCAGTTCCAGTAAGCAGAAGTCCACCTCAGCGGGAGGCTTTAAGGAGTTAAACTCCCTGTCTGCAAAGGCCCAGTCCAACCAGCAAAGCTTCATTTCCGCCCTGCAGAAGCTGGCTGACAAGCAGGTGGCTCGCCACTCTGCCAGCTCCAGCCACATCAACCTGCTGACACAACATGTGAGTTAGTTATCGTTTGCACTCGTGCTAACAACTACTCCCACCTAGAGCAGGAACTCTCGCGAGACCAAGCAGAGTTATTAAGCAACTGTAAACTGATCTGTGCAATGTTTCATGTAAGGAAGAAGAATCTGGCCTCTGTGCAGTAGTCTCTCACTGTGAGGTCTCTTAATATTTCCCTTTGTTAATGCGTAAACCTGGCTGCGACCCCTTGCTGATTGGCGGCATTCATTCATTCTGCAGACCTGTTGGAGCCGGAGGGTCTGCTGCCTTGTACCGTTCACCTTCCTCCTTTCAGCTCGCCTGCAGTCTGTGGGCTCGGGCTGGTGTGTGTGTGTGTGTGTGTGTGGGGGGGGGGTCTGGAACTGGGGTTTGAAGCTGGCTAACCTAAATAGTGGTGAGCTGCATCAAGGCTCTGCTCTGTGTGAGGTCTCATTATCAGATGCACCATGGGAGGTGATTTCTGTTGATACTTCACAACCAGCCACTCTTGTGGTAATTGCTGATGCTTATAAATAGTGGAATGTGGCAAATTGGCACTGAACCGGGCAGCGGCGGCTTCACTGGCTCCATCAGCATCTTCTCCTGTATTTCCAAAAGTTTTCTTTCTGCGTGGGGAGCCCTGCAATCTTCCCCTGTCTCCTTCCTCCTCCTTCTGCTCTTCTGCCTCAGAGGAGTCTTCTGTGATGGCACCGGACCACACAGAAAGCCGTTTTATGGCCTTCTTTTGACATTATTCTGTCTATCTGAAAGGTGTTTGCTATATTTATTGTGAGTAGTTAATCCTGTGCATGGCAACAATTTATTTCTCAGAGCAAAGGAGTGCAGTGTTTTGCACTTAAAGGCTCAGAGTACATTCAGGTTCTTTCTAGGGCTCAGATTTGAGGTCATTAAATCACTTGCAGAACTGAATAGAGAACTTTGTAAACATCAGCAACACCCTGTTGAACTAGTTGACATCTAAGGTTTTAGCAATTACTCACTCTCATGCTAGACTATATATATATATACAAAACAGGAACAGGCACGGTCATCTCCCATAAAGTGGGTAGAATTGAATGTGTGTGTGTATATACAAATGTCGCCATCACACCATTGCACGTTCCCTCCTCTGTTCCTAAGGTTCAGGGCTGCAGCTCCTACAGCTGAGCTCATGTGAGTGATATTTGGCCTGGTAATTCATAATAACGGATTGTGTGCAGCATGGAGGAGTGGGAGGTCACCACCTGGATTTAGTGCTGAGTAGAGACTAGCTGTGCCATGTGCTCTGTGTACATTTCAGACAGCTCCCAGGTCGAGTTGGAGGTGGTCACAGCAGATGAGAAACACAATGAGAGCAATTACTCATCAGACATTTCACTTGCGTTTGACAATGAGTAATGACTTATCTCTTCTCTGTCCACAGCTGAGCAACCTGAACCTGGCGAACAAAATGCTAAACAGAGAGAGCTTCACGTTGAACCCAAGAATGCGGCAAACGGCTGCCACGATCCAAGGCCCAGTGAAAACGGTTCCCTCCGGATCGGACCTGCAGAGCAGCAGTGGGTGAGTCCGAAGAAGCCGTGGGTGCCTGATCCGCTGTCCACATGTCACAGCCCCTCCTTTTCCCCTCCCTGTGACCATGGGTAACTTGAATTAAGGCACAAACATAAATATAACAATATATTTGTGTGTTTGCATTCTTCCTATTACACAGAGTTTGAGAGACTGATATTCCAATATGAAGTATTATCCACTTTGGCCAAATTGATGTCCGGAAACGTCTGTGTGATCAGCTTAACACAAATCATGAGTGTCGACATCTGTGGTAGTGCATCTAAAAGCTTCACCAGAGGAGGAGGAAACAGAGGAACATTGTCATTGTTAATATCATAGTCTACTGATCTTGGACTCTGTTTTTCCAATCCAGTACATTCTAGGCATGTCTGTCCTTTTTCCCTTTTAAAAATGTTTTTATTTCCACCAAGCAAGTAAGAAAGTTGAACCGAATGGATAGATTCTCCCGGCCTTTCTGTACACTGTTGATGAAACAGAAGTCGCCCTTTGATCTCCCCTTTACTGTAAGTTCTCTAGTGCTCTACGTCTTTGATGGAGCATAAATATCCTCCCTGAATGTAGTCATTCCCTTTAACCATTTCTGTTACACCATATTGTTTTGGCACTTCATTCTTGAGAAAATAAATCTTAGTAGAGCCTCATGTTTCAACTTTTAAGGTTAAGAATTCAAAGTAGGAGAAAAAGGCTGAAGCTTTTGGAAAATGGCCTTTATCTTCCCATTTGTCACCAGCTTGTAATACAAAAAGCTCTCCTGTAGCCCAGTGCTCCCATGGTTTGGCGTTTACCCTTTTATTGCAGTGAAATGTCTTTAATAAGATATCAGGATAAACCGCCTTGATTTTGCCGCAGCACTGTTTCTTATAACAGTGAATTTCCTGCGTCCCTTCCCCCGTACACTTGGCCTGACGCTTTGTGCCAAACATACTGAAACTGTTAAGCACACGGGCTGTTTAAGCAACCACAGGGGTGAAGTATGATGAATTTCAAAGAGTGCTATGCCTCTTTGAAGTGCTGCTGCCAGAATCTAGCAGGTATGCCGCGTCAGCGCTGCATCAGAGGGCCGCTTCCTCACCTCAGTGCTGACGACCGCAGGACTTTTAACCGTCGCACACCCTCAGCCTTTAGCCATCTGTGCTTGTTAAGCCTTCTCTGCCGCTCGCGGGGGTTTTTGATTCAGTATGTATCATCTATAAACTCAATATTCTGGACTTTTGGCCAGCAAAAACAAAGATGGCGGACTTCACCTGGGGTGAATATAGGAAACTATAATAATAGGTTTCCCTCAGTCCTATTATTTGACAGCATATTCCATTATTTAAAGCACTGGTAACTATTCATACAGCTCAACAAATCCACAGATACGTGTCGTGTATTTTATTAACAATTGCACATAGTGTCATGTTGTTGCAATGAAACATGATAAACAAACACTGAATAACGACTGGAAATACCCTCACAGTCCTGAAGCGACTTGTGTTTACACTGACCAGGCAGGGCTTTGAGATACTGTGGCATGATGTCATCTCGACTCAGACCATCCATTTTCCCACATTCACACTGAGTTAGATTGATGCGGCACATGTGCTCAACTCGTACGGCTGTGTTGTTCTACAGTACGTTAAATCAGCATATTAAAGGGGAGTAAGCTGACACCCACATGTGAGTCCAGCGTGCAGGGAAGTCCCAGTAAGCTGAAGTTCCGCACATGTACCTCACTAGTGATGAGAAACTCAGATGTAAATCTGTTCTTCGCTCTCATTTCTTTTTTCCTATTTCATTGCTCACTGTGTTGAACAAAGTTTTTGTTCCTCGTAGTTTTAAATTGATGGTGAGTTGTAGCGTTTTATTCTTGCTCTTGCGTTGACAAGTTCTCCTAGTAGAGATCTCTCCAATGAGTCCTACATCATTATTATAATCAAGAAAAGCATATTCTCCTGACCTAAGAACTAGCTGCATTAGACCATATGCTAATAAAATGGTAGCACTGAATGTCCCTGTGGTCCAGTTTGGGAGCTGCAGCCAAGTCAAAGGAAATGACTGCTGTAAACAGGACAAGTTCTTGTTTTGTCTGCTGGCCCTGTAGAATCTCTTCCAAGGTTCACAGACAAGCCTTTGTTTCCAGAAACTAAAAAAACTAAATTGGCCCACGGTCACGCCAGTTGTTTTTGCAATGTATGCGCGATTATGTGAACTGAGAAATGCATGGGTGGACTGAATGTTCACATGAGTCTAAGATCCCCTGTGTGTTTGTTGGGCCACACAGGACAGGAGTATTTTTTCACTTGAACGACACAAGATTATTATCCCACAGTGAGCATTGTTGTTCAAGACTAATTGAATTCTAATTTTAGAGCTTATCATAGTTTGGTTCTAAAAATATCGATGCTATTGTGATTTTATATCTGCTGTGTTTTCTTTTACTTTGGACCAATGGAAAATGTGTATTGCATGTAATGGAAGCAATTTCCAAGAAGTTTTTTGTTACTAAGACCCCCACATATTCTATTTCTTCAGCTGTAGTTGTATCTGCGTGCTTTTTTTCCTCACAGTTCCTAGTAATGCTCTTTATGGCATTATTTTTGGCTGAGCTGCTTCATATTCTATACAGCAGCAGCAACTGTACACCAGACTCATGTAGCCTCAGTTTAAGTGTTTTTGACCGGAGGCTGGTCACCTCATTGCTTTAGCAGAGGCTGAAACAGGCTTAGTCCTAATGACAGATAATCCAGTTACAAACTCATGGAGCCTGTCAAAAGTTTTGCATTCCAGCTTGTGGCTTTGTGACGTTAAACTGGGGGAGCACTGAGGTAAAGAGGAAAGCTTTTAGATCGGGCTGTTTGTCACAGGCTTGCCCTTTGCTTTGACTGCGATTTGCACACTTCGCCTCGGTGCAGCCAACGCCTGGCACGCCGGAGCAGGCTTGTCACTGTTACTTACTGCCAGTGGTGTTAGAGCCCAACATGCAAAGAGAAAAGACAGAGGTAATTAGCTACTGCCACATCGCTACCGTGGATACTTTTAAAATAACTAACATGAAAACGGGGTGGAAAATGACTATGTGGTGTCGTACGCCACATAATTATTAGGTGTTAGGATGGGTACAAGGTCAGCTTCAATTGAGATCAGAGGGATTTAGGGACAAGCAAACAATGATGGGCAAATATCAACCCGGGGGTGATGCTTTGTGTAGAGCTCTGGGTCAGGTGGCCGTGTGACCTTCCAGCCCAACTTTACCAGTTCAGTGTGTTCAGCTAAGAAAACATCAACTCTCTAAAGAGACTGAAAGTCAGTGTGTTCTTTTTTACTTTTACTGCTAATTTGCAAATTTTGTGTGTTTCTGTTGTTCAAGCCACAGGCTGCTGAAGGGTGAGCAAGGAACATGGGAGAAGCAGATGCACAACACCTGTAGCTCGGTGGCAGGACTGAATCCCCAGCAGCGCTATCAGCCCTCACAAGGAAGTTACCAGCTTCAGTTCGCTATCCATCAACTGCAGCAGCAGAAAGCACAGTCTCGGCAGTTTATGGACCAGAGCCACGGCCGACACCAGGTGAGGAGTGTGGCCTGTTTGCAATGGCTTTATGGCAAGTTAAAGGGTGTCTGCCAGGATCACACAGCTGTGGCTACAGAATATGTGGTAATCTGCCTTAATACAGAATTTACAGTATGTCCATTAGTAAAATAACGTGAATGTGATGATTGTGATGAAATTTGTATCTGTACTTAACATTCCCATATCTAAGCAAGGACTCATTAAAGTAAACCTACATAAAAAGCAAAGCTTTCATGTTAGTATTTAAAAAACTATTCTAAGAATCTTGATCCACATCACTTAACAAAATAGTGCTTGGTAGGAGCATCCATCTTAGAGGTTCAGGGGTTCATGCCTCAAGAGCCAAGAATGACGCCTCACACCAAGACTTTATGCTCTGGAATGATTCAGTGCAGCTACGAGGTTATAATCAGGGAATGCAGCCTATGATGGCACTAGAGCAATCACCAGTTTAACGATGTCGACATGAAAAACTATCTGCCCACGCGTGACTAGCCGTGGCTAATTCGATTTGGCACTTTTCAAAAGGTGATTAGAAAGATAGGTCATCGTCGGTTTGGCCAGAATGGGTTAATGATTAGTGAAAGGAGATACGCGCTCAGCGTTTCCGTGCCGTCGCTTTGAAAGTGGACCTGCTCAGGAAGCACGTGCTGCTTCGTGTTCCAGAGGCCTGTGTGGAGTCAGCCTGTGGGTAGAGGGAGCGTAAGGAGGACGCTGCCTCACGGTAGCTTACGCTTTTTTTCAACCATTTAGTTGCTCATGTCATTATATTTGCCATCCTTTTTGTTTGGCCCTTAACTAACATCACTGTGTTATTCTCTTGTTATTCTCTTGACTTTTCTCTTTTTCCTTCCCCTCAGTTTAAAATCATTGTTAAGTTTCTCTTATTTCTTACTTGTTATGACATAACCTTTTCTATAACTGTTAACAGTTTGTAGCATGGAGAGAAATGTGAACTTGATGAGCCCTCATTGGATCTTTTTGATACAAAGGCACCTGATCTCCTCCTGCAGTTTTTTTTTCAAAAACTTTAATTTGACTAAACAAATGAAATGAAGCACTTTAGTGAGTGTGAGAACCTGCACATGCACGGCTGCTGTCGTATGGTGAGAATCGGACAATGGCTCGCTCTGGCTCTCCAGGCCTGGATGCAGACTGCATGGCTCCTCCTCAGGTTTGGATCGGGGCCACTTGGCAGCCAAACAAAGGTGCCCCTCCTGGCCCTGCTCGAGCTGAATTGTGGCCATAGGCCTTGGAACCTGGAAACTCAGCTTCTCATTTATCCACATATAAATTACATCAGATATTCCCCGTCACACTGCTGGCTCTTTGAATGGCTGCAGTGTGAAGCTGGAAAACCATTAGCCTGTTAGATAGCCGTATAAAGCTGCAGCGAAAATAGCATAGACATGATATGCGGAAGGAATGTATGCAAAGCATTCCTGCGCCCTGGAAGGACGGGGTGAAATGTGGCTCTTAAATATGATGTCAGAAAGAAAACAGCCCTTTCTTCCTTCCCAAGCCTTTGAAGACATCGCGTATAAACAAATAAATAATGTGAAGCATTTTCTTTACAGTGCAGCCAGTTGCAAGGAATGTTGAGCTTGTTTTGATTCTGGATGGCATTTCATTAATATCTACACTAATTCACGTCAAGCACTTTGATATTTCACCTTAATGACCAAAGGCCACATTGTTTTCCCAGGACTAACCCATACCAGATGTGATTGCACTTCCCTTCCACTTTTAGACTTGGGTTTCTTTCTGAAAAAATGTGAGTGTCGCTACAGTTTAATGACACTGACCACCTTTCTTGTCTCCCAGGTTCAGTTCCCAGACCAGACATGTGCATCACACACTGGCGCTGCCACACACCCGTCCAGCTATGTGCTTCGACCCGGGCACAGCCATTTCCAGAGCCACATCCAGACCTGTGTTAGTCCTGTTCTCACCCCAAAGCCACCCAGCAGTGTCCGCGAGGGGAAGACGAGGAAGACGGCCACAAAGCGTCTGATCAAGTAACTCCAGCGCTTCCTTTTGCTTCTCCATACTTACTGCCTGACAGCTGAATGCTTTAGCCGATTCTCCCCAAGCCCCTGCTTCAAGAAGACCCGGTTCACGGGATCGGCGAGTTCAGCAGGACATGGCTAATGCTAATCAGAGCTGGGATATGTGTGTAGTGGCGTGCTCCCAGTCTTCTGGCCCCAGGGTGTATCTGCCTGTTCAGTAAACAACCTGATCACAGGCCTGACTTCGGCCTGCGCCATAAACACAGCGTGGTTCAGTGGAAGGACCCCGGCTCTGAGAGCTGTTTAAATCCTGTTTGGTTTGGAGATAAGCTGAAGAGGACAGAAGGGAAAATAAAAGGAAAGGAGTGTAACTGGGCTGAACTGCCAGCTATTTCCCCCACTTATTTTATGACATTATTGCTGCAACATCTGGCCGAATTACACAACAACAGCAAACCTTTGTTGTTAGAAGGTCAAAGCAGCATTGACCCGAACATCTGAGTTGTCCACTAAGCGACTGTCCATTTCTATGTATGACTAAACGTACTCCAACCTAAACTACAGGGCTGTGGAGGCTCCGAGCAGACGGGGTTTAATGTGGTTGACAGCGGTAGGCTGCACTAAGCGCATACCTTGCTCTGCTGACGTGTTACATTTACTCATCTGAGTTGACTGCACAAACTGCGTCTGGCAAGTGAGGAGTCAAGAGGGCAGAGGTGCAGCGTTGGGGTTGTAGGTTAGGACAGCCGGCTAGGTGCCGTGTTTGCTCCTGTGTGTGTGTCTTCCTGGCAGTTGCTGTGTTTACCCTCTGCATGTGGAATTCCAGAGCCCCCTCACACTCTCCTCGGTCCTGCATTTTTGCGGTCGACAGTGTGACAGAGGAGAGTGTGGGAAAAACGGAAGCTTCAGGACTAAAAATGCACCGATGGAAACAATGAAAAGAAAGAATAAAGAGAGGGGAAAGGAACGGATGACTCCGTCTAGAGAGATGATTGTTTGCAGAAAATGGTGGGATGAAAAGTTGCTTCCTTTTTTTTTCTGCATTCACTGTAGGAACGACTCAATATCCCTGTTACTAAGGCACATCTGAAATGCATCTCAGTGTCGGCCTGTGCTCCAACTAACTGCTGCATTCAAACAGTTCAAGCGTATCCTCCTCTATCAGCTTGATATGATCTTGTTTACTGCTACTATAAGTAATAAGACATTCATCAAAATACCACTTAATGTTTGGTTTAGGAAGGAAATAGAGGGAGGAGTTGTGTTGATGCAGCCAAGTGCTTTTTGCTGCTTAAAGTCTACCCAGACATCCTATTCTGAAAATGCTGACTTGTGTCCAGTGAGTGAACTGAGCAAGCAGCCGGCGTTCCGTTTCAGTGGAAGACGAAAAAGCTGAATAAGCCTTGGAAGCGTTTCTAGGTGACGGTGCCTCTGATATTTAAGTTCAGCCAGCATGCAGCTCAGGGTACTTAAGGCAAACATGCTTCACGTGGGCATCACTCAGCCGGGCCGGGCCCTCCGGTCCATCAGCATAACACCGCTGCCAGCTCCAGGGACTGCAACCACTCACAGCGGTATGACTTCAGTGAAGGATTTGAAAGGAGCAATTTGTAGCACAAATAAATGAGCCTGTTTGGTATTTTGTTTGCAGGGTTTGGCTGGTTGCAGCTGTAACTACGGAAACCCAGGCTGTCGTGTGGCATTACTAATAGGGTGACAATTACAGCAGCACCATTAATGTCAGCCTCGCTGCTGCTTTCACTCCCTATTAATCAGCCACAACAGTAGTTATTTTCACAGGGTATTGTATACACCTAGAAGCTGCCAAAAGTGTGTTTATGGTTAAACTTTAGCCCCTTTAAGACATAGTAGCTACAGTACCTCAATGTGTAAATAGTAAAGCGGCACGGTGTTTACATAGGACCTCTAACTTCCTGTGAGTAGTGAGAAATTTGCTCCTTTTCCTTTGGATGTCACTAAACTGCACCTTCAGACTGGCTCCTCTCGTGAAGTGTTTCTCTCCTGGCACTTGAAGTAAAGGACCGAGAGGCTGCTGACGAAGAAAGTGATGTGAAGAACCCCAAGGTCGCGCTGTTTTTTTTAAAGCGGTTGCTTCCTGTGGAGCTTTGCCACGCTTCAAGTGGGCCAGTTCTATTTGCGGTTGTGTGGGTTGTGTAATGGTATGAAAGAACAACTGTGCAGCCCCGATACAAGGAGGCAGTGTGTACCCTCATTACCTTGGTAATGCTTCTTTGGCCAGTTGCTGTTCTGGGGCGAGAGGTTAATGCCAGCTAAGCTTTATTTATTGTTCCCACTAACAAAATGCTCAACAGATTTAATGTATAGGGTCACAGACGTGTCTGCTCCTGTTCTTGCTCCTGCAGTTCTTATAATGATTTCTCTGTGAAAGCGCAGCGCTGCGTCTGATTATGTCCAATGGGCTGTGCAACATAACGTCTGTGATCAGCAAGCTTTTGAATCAGGCCTTGTGTAAATCCCTTCCGTCCCACATCGTCAGTAATCGCCACAATAATCTTGCCAGTGTGAAAATTACATCATCCAGTGCAAAGAGCAGGAATTTGTCCCCTTCCTGCCACAATAGCTCATGAGAAGCGCTCAGTAAATACTTAACCCCCTCCCACCTCCCCTCACTGCCCCCACACGGCTGCTATGTGATGATCCACTTGGCTCATTGTACACCATGCCCACAAATGATCCCAGCTTGACTAAGACACTTTGTCCAGACACTCTGTAGAACACTGCACTAAACACTAACGCCAGTCACGTGTGGGGATGAATCCCTCACTGTGTACGTCCTCAGGTACTGGATGGACCCTTTTGTGTTGAGGTTTGTCTTTGTGTCTCATTAACAGGCAGACATCCTCAGAGAGCTCAGCCAGTGGGGCCGTGTCCAGTGGGGCCGTGTCCAGTGGGGCCGTGTCCAGTGGGGCCGTGTCCAGTGGAACCGTGTCCAGTGGAACCGTGTCCAGTGGAACCGTGTCCAGTGGAACCGTGTCCAGTGGCCAGCACATGGTCTACGAAGCCATCTGCGGTAAAACAGGTGGGTGCGCTTAGTAAATCATCCCACTGTACACGTAACTGTGGCTCGTTGGCCATGTCGACCACAGGGGGGAAGCTGCACGCGGCCCATGCCAGTATCAGTGATTACAGCCAGGCATAGTGGACATTCCCCATGCAGCACTGATAAACACCTCTGGGTATTTTTACTCACCGCTCAGTGCTGAGCAGAATGTTAAAGGTCCAGTGCTCTCTACAAAAGAGGCTTCGATTATGACTCATTATAGCAGATCTGAAACAGAGCAAGAACTGTGATTAGACGAACGGTGAAGCAGTCAGCGGAGCGCACTGCTGAAAGGTAAGAAGTCACACTGTAACTGTCATGACATCACCCCTCTGTAATGGAATCCCGTGATGGGAAGGTCTGGGCATTCCCATCTGTTGGCTAATCCTCCTCACGTTTATTTACTCTCCATCTGCTGAAAGTGCTGCCCAGTAATATCCCAGAAATCACAGCAGGAGAGTGAAAGCGAGGCTTACTTCGATGACTTTATTGCTTTGTATGGAATTGTGGGTACGCGCGCTCACGTGCCCTGTCATCCTGCCCTCTTTCCAAAACGTTTTTCCGTTCTGAGCGAAATATTCAGCTCATTGCAGCAGCAGTGATATTAAGCAGTTTGTGCTCATACACACATCTGCTGCTCTGATCAAGACCTTTTTCCACACGCTCGCCGTTTGTTGGCACCAGCGAGTCATAGCGTTGGTCATTTTATGTATGAGCATCACAGTCCCACCGACCCACATATCAGCTCGCTGGAAAAAGCCCGTAGCTGAAGCAGGGTCTGCGTGTGTTTGAGCAGGACATTGTCTGATGCTTACGTTAACAAGCATCTTATAAACTCATCAATTACTGTAACTGGATCTGTTGGGAGCAGCTTCTGAATTCTGTGGATGCCTTTTTTTCCGTCGTTCGGGGCACAAAAAAGACAGAAAAGGTCCCGTCTCCAAACGAGGGCAGGTTTAACCAGGCACTGCAAATGTAAGTGGGAGCTACACAGAGTCCTTCTGATGTTGTGGGAGGGGGAGGCTGTTATTAGAAGGGCCACAGCCTTTGTGCAGCCTAGGAGTGCGCCAGGTCTTTCTGGCTGCCCAGTGTACCTTTGTAGCGAGATGACTGAGCTGCCCTGATCCACTCTGACAGGGAGCTAGAGCCAGTCCAAATGCAGAGCATTCTCTCTGATCAGCTGTCAACCGTCATTTATCACACTCTCCCTTTATCTCGCTCTCGTGCTGCTTTTAATCTCTTCCTCTCTTTGCTCATACAACCCTTTACTCTCTGAAAACCTTTCCCGCTCACCCCCCCCCCCCACATTTCTCCTGTGTTATCTTTTGACAGGAATCGAGGCAGAGTTCGACGGGCAGCTCCTTTTCTCCACTGCTCTCCACACATTCTCAGGGCTTCGCTGTTGGGGACTGAGGGGAGATTTATTGCTTTTAGGTTGAGAAGGAAATGAATGCCGCACTTGTGCCGTTTTAATGGGAGTCTGATCATGTCAGGACGGATAGCTCAGGCCTCTCTATCAAAATACTGTGGTGTGTGTGTGGCGCCTTGTTGGGAAAGGAAGGACGACTGGCTGTCGTGGAATACAATCTAATTTATTACATGTTGGATTCTAGGGGGTTGTTTAATTTCACTACTTGTTTAAAATAACTATTGATAATAAGATGATATCACTGATTATATAATTATTATTTTACACTTTGTGGTTACTTTGCCTCTTTACATCCCTCGCCTCCCCATCGTCAGCTCTAGTGTCGTTAGAAGGCAGACTATTGTCCCTTTATCTTTGTGCTGCTGAGCTGGAGGAAGCTGGAGGAAGCTGCTTCCAGCGGTCATGTCATCAGATTGGAAGCCGGAGAGATGTTTTCGTTTTCCAGCTCAGTCAGGCCCCACGGTGTAAAAGAGCACCAAAATAAACAGGGTGTGTGGAGAGGGAATGAAAGGGAATACTGTTTGGAAGCACAAACACAGCAGCACTAACTGTCCTTGGAATGCCTTTTCTACTGGATGTCTGGCCACGTTCCAGGTGATAAGACGTGAGCTGAGAGGCTGAAAGTGAGCGTGCAGCCAGACAAAAGGCCGAGCACTGAGCTGCATGAACGAATCCTCCAATAAACAACTAACCAAGAGCATAAAAACGCCAACCGAGCCGTTACAGGAGGCTTTGACTCACCTGAAAGGCCGTCTTTCAGGGCTGACAGACCTTTCTGTGTGTACTGTGCGATCTCTGGCTGCCTTCTTGCTACCTAATAATTTTCCTTTCATCTGTTGCTCTCCAGGTCTTTCTGTGTACCGCAAGCTGTTCCAGGGCCAGGAGCCCAGCCGCAGATGACATGAAAGCAACCAGAGACACGTCCTGCCGCTCTGCCGGCCTGACAGGTGTCTCTGCATGTAACTACATCCTCGCAGAGGTGTATTCTGGGAAAGGACAACAGCTACAGATGAAGGCATGCCAGACATCGAACAGGCTCCTATTAATTTCTCTGTGATGGAGCCTCAGACATGTGAGAGGCTGGTCTGCCGGGCCAGGAATGGGGGGCTTTGACGCAGGTTGGGATTTGGTTGCGCAGCTCCACATCAGATGGCCTTGTCAGCTCCATCCACCCCCCCGTCATCGCCTTTGGCTGCACTACATCCCAACCACCTAAATCCCTGCCCTCAGTCTCTGGATGTTACTGATGCCACAGAACAATGGCACTGACAGACAGCCCTCAGCAGATGCTTCTGCACGACCCGTTGGTATTTTAACAGCAGGATTTAATGTGTTATTCTTTGCCGGTGCAGGGGCATGTGCACCACCTGCCATGTATGTTGATTCTTTGCTTCCTGAAAGTTTTACAAATATTTGAGCTGGGTGTTTTGGCCATAAAATGTTTTTGACAGATGTCTGTGACGGTGCCAGTTTTTGATTTGCTCCTTCCATGTTTAGCATCTGGTGTCAGACACCGACGGTGCTTGTTGGAAGCCAGTCTGCCACACTGGACCCGTGGCTGTGTCATCTGCTCGGTGGCACAAGAGGAACAATGTAAATTATTAATACAAGTGCTTGCTGCCTTGTTCTTGTTGACAGGGGTGATGTAACACTGTTACAGGGATGTTTCCTATTAAGAATATAATTCTCCTGTGATTGTTACTGTAAACTGTAGAGATGTTTTCTTTGGATGGACCAAGTTTATTATTTTTAGTTTAATAAGTCAATTATTGTGTCGTTGTAACATAATTTATTTATTGTACATCATTCCAAAAGGCCCTTTGGTCTTTTCTGTAGCCTAAAACGTAACATGATGAGGAATTATGGTTTTGCACGGCCTCGCCTACAACGTTGATGGGACCACATGATGAGCCGACTCAGGGCACGTTTATATAATAAAACATCTTTGTCAGTAGAGGCAGCATATGTTTGAACTGTCAGGAATACTTGAATTTCTTGCATGTATTTTGTCATATCAGCTGATGAACACCAGTGATTTTGCACAGATTGTAGCTTCCAATGCAGTTTTATTACATTTGATGGCGATGGATTTTTTGTAGTGATTGATGTTGATCTTCATGTTGTGGATTTACTACCGCTCGGGCCGGTGCATGCTGTATTACAGGAAACCAAGTCAGTGTGTTTTATCTACTGTGGTGTTACAGACGTTGTTTACAGTCTGACCGTTTGGTCTGTTTTGTTCCTGATTGTTTACAACACACATGCACGACAATGGAATATTTTTTGAAATCATTTAAAACCTTTGTAGCAGACAGTGATATGAAATTGTAGAAATCAGTAATTGTACTGTTCATCTATTCACCACATTACCTGTTAAAATAATGTGCTCAAAGATAAATGATAGATAAATGAATATTCAACCAAAGCAAAAGTGCACCAATAATGAAAATAGAACTATTCTTCCTCCATCTGTCATGTTTTTAATTAAAAAAAGTGTTTCCAAGAGTAAAAAGAAAAAAAAAACCTTTACAGTTTGTGATCTAGTTAATTGTTCACTTAGTGACATACATCGTCTCATACAACAGAAAGGCTTCACTTTAAATGAAACTATCCCTGGGATCACCGTCCTGTTGCATCACAGAGGTAAACATAACCATGGAAATACTATTTGAAATAAAGGTCGGTTTCCAGCATGTTTCGTTTTTTCCTAGCATTCATTTATATTTAACAGCATTCAACCCTAAATAAACAGTGTAGGGAGCCGAGATGTAGAAGCATCAGACATAAAGGTGTCTGAGGGATGTGTTTCTATTACTTTATGCTACTAGAGTTTAGTCTGCATTCCCACTCACTTCTTCTCTAAACTTGTACGTCCTCCAGAATGCAGTGGTCGTGTCATTTAGACAGCTTTCGAAGGCCAATGTCACGTAACGCTGAGGTACAGGCTGTTTCAAATGCACGTACACGCTGAGACGCTGACGTGGAGACGAGGTGGCTGGATGTTGGCAGAAGGTCTGACGGGGCGCTGTTGGTGGAGTGGTGTCGGAGCAGAATGGTGGGTTGTGTGAGAGCTCAGGCTGAAGCCGAGGGGGGTCCCGGGAGGACGACCCTCGCTCCAACCCGCTCCTGAGTAGTGCTGGGAGCATCCCGTGTCTCTGGGCCCCGGAGCCCTGAGCTTTAGCTGCACTTGCAGGACTTGACGACCATGTTGGAGAGCTGCTCCACTTTGGGGGAGCGGCCCACGTAGTAGAGGATCGTGAGGGGCTCCAGATCCTGAGGAACACAGCAGGGCGAGGCAGACGCTTCAGGGTTCAACATGTTGTAGAGGCTCAGCAGCTGCAGGAGAGATGGAAGTTAGAGCTGCACGGACGGCGTCGGGTGCTAATGCGCTGCTGCAGACGCACTCACCGAACTGTGGGTGGTGTCTGCGCTGCGTAGGTAGGGACAGGGGCCGGAGCAGAAGTTGGCGTAGTACCCCTCCGGCTGGTGAATCCACCTCCAGCCCAGGTCCTGGCGGAAATTAATATATAGTGGTCGCACACAACAGTTCTCCTCATAATTGCTGCAGACAAGAGAGAAGTGGCAAAAGCTCTTAATTTGTCACACAGGTTCAGTTGCATTCATTTCCCTTCCCCGGCCCTCGCAGCCACAGACAAGAGACAAGCTCAGAAATTCCACTCTGAGGTGCGCCCTATTTTTTCCCCCTGTTGGAGTCAGCCCAGGTGTCTTTGGTGCTGCCTGTCAGCTTGACAGAGGAAATCCAGACCGGAGGAGACAGTGTGTTAATAGGAGGCAGCGTTGGCTCGTTTGGGGAAGAATCCTGACTTGTATCAGCTAGTACTGTACGTGTGTCATGCTCCCGTAAGTGATTAACAGGCTGCATCTATGCCTTCGCTTCTCCTCTGCCATCTATTGTTTGTCTCTGATCCCCACAGACGACAGGTGCTGTCAGAGCAGTCATTTCACAAAGACAATGGAAAACAAGAGACGGTGTCGTACTTGAAGCAGTAATTGGTGTCAAGCGCCCGCTTGCGTCTGCGAGAAGACGTCTGCGAGTCCAGCCTGTGGGGGGGGAGCATCATCAGGATGAGGTGGGGGTAGAGCTGCTCCTTTTGCTTCTTGGTCCGGCTCAGGTCGTCATAGTCCATACCTGCAGAGGCAAATCAGTTCATCCAGAGGAAAATTATAGAGAGCCACCGACCGCAACCGTCCCTCTACTTCCTGCTTGACTCCGCTCTCCCCTCTGAGTCTGTGTCTGCTCATCTAATCTGCCCCTGATAGCTAAAGCAGTGGATATCTCAGGAGAGGCGCTGCTGGTGGATGCATACGCCCCTCTTTAATTTGGGGCCAAACGTCTGAGCACCGTGGCAGCACATTCCTTGTGGCCCAGCCAGTCGGAGTGTTCCCAGGACCGAGGGCCTGGGGGCCCCGGTGCTAAGTGAGATTCCAGATCAAATGTATTCCCATGCTCGGGGTCTCTGTATTCCTCTTCTAACGGAAATCATTATCTTAATGAAAAAATAGAAACCCTCAAAAGAGTAACGCTGCTAGAGAAACATGATGAGTGGTGGTTCTTTTAGAGCAGAAAGTGCAACCGCTACAACAGCGTTCCCATTCACGCTGAGGAACATCACCGCCCGACTGGGCTCAGACTGAGCCCCAGGTGGCTTCAGTCTGGGAGCAAAGGTCTGTCCACCCTCTAGTCGTCCAAGTCGTGGCTATTCACGGACCTCCACCAAGGTGAACTCACCAAATGAGGCACTCGTTCATGAGAAGCAACATCAGAGAAGCATCTGACGACTGAACAAGAAATCAGAGATGACTAATAACCAAAATGGTGATGTTTCTACAGAACCCTATTAACTGTTCCTCAGACCCAGTAATGCAAATCATCCTAAAAGCAGCACCAAAAAGTCAAGATGCCAATCTGGAACATTAGGCAAATAAAACTCTTTAAACAAATGGATTGTTATCAGGCTCTTGACCATGAACACAAACAGCGAGGACGTCTTTTCACTCCTTGTCATAGGTGGATGAAAGCGTTAGCTTGACGCGGCTCACCTTTGAACTTGACCTCCAGCACCTCATTGGCATTCTCAATAATGTCCCCATTGGGCCTGAACGTGTGGCAGGGGCAGTGCACGCTGATCTCCAGGCCGAGATTGGTTTCTGGGGGGAAACAGGAGCAGAGGAATGCAAAAACTGAGCCCTTCCTCAGGCCATTACCCTTCATTTCAATCTTGGGAAAGCTGTTATAAGGTGTGATGCAAGGGAAAGTGGAGGTGTCTCACTCACGCCGGTACATGAGCCACTCCCTCACTGTCTCCGTGACATCAAAGGAGACCCACTCCAGCGTTCCCTTGGTCAGGACATTCTTGCCCCCAATGTAGCGCTGTTTGGCTTTGGGGTCGTCTTTCTGGAGGATCTGTGAAGAAAGATGAAAATGTGACCCAGCTGCACAAACTCTCTTCCTCTCACACACATACATGCACAGAACCAGAGCTGTCTGTCGGAGCCAGACTCTCCAGGATGCCTTGGGCCAAACGTCTACTCTTCATGGAAAAAGTGACTCCCTGTGTTGATATCCCCATTCTGCAAGTTAATGCCTGTGTGTTACCCTCCTGCCAATGAGAACCTAGCCGTCCTTTACATCCGCAGTCAACGCTGGGCTTTAAATGCACCGTCAAATAGTTCACGACCTTTAAGTCTCATGTCCAGACTCCAAATGAACCCAAATGACAATGGGGGAAAATGCAACGGAGTGTTTGAGAAACCCCTATCTCCACACCAGCAAGGTGTTTATCTGCTGTGAGAAATGCGTGTGTTTAGGTTCGGTGGTGGGTCTCAGCACTTAGCCCCGCAGCAACGCTATCAATAACCAGGTTCCTGAACATTGTCAGCCTCTAATCTGCCTTCCTGTGGGAACCAGGGGCCCGAGGACTGCCAGCGTCAGCCCTCTGCCAATCAGCTCCAGCCTGACGAGTGTGGGGGCGAGCGAGCGAGCGGCTCCGTTTACTCCCCCAGTGGGCGACCCTGCCTCTATCTCCTCCTAGGCCCCTGGAAACAATCTAGAGCCCTGACAGTCTGTATTCAGAGCCGGCCAGAACCTTGCCTCAGAGGTGGTATGCAGTCCGGAGACGCTAGTCTCTCTGGCAGGAAATGTTGGAACCTGATCATTACTCCTAGTCTCTCACGGGAGATTAATGAGGAAACTTGGCGAAAAATAAATAAAAAATCAGATCCATCATTGCCACCGCTCACACACCGAGGCAGGCTGCTGGCAGTGGTCTTTAAATGTGTAAACACCCCCCACAAACACACACACACACACACACACCTGGTAGAGCTCGATCCTCTGCTCGTTCCTCTTGGCAGCAGGGTTGGGGATCCGCAAGGCCCGGAACTCGGCCCGGAACAGGTTGGTGGAGTTCTTCTCCATGGCCGAGACGTTGAAGCGGAACACCTTGGAGGTGATGCCCTTTGGGCAGTAGGGGAGGTCGTCTGCAGGGGAAGCACAAGCCATGACTCAACACACATCAACACACAGCTTCCCTTTAAAAGTCCCTGTTCTTCCTCCAGTGTCATCGGTCAGCAGCATTTACCTGCATATTATTGATCACTTTACAGCGGAGGATTTCCCTCTACAAGGTCAGATAGTTTACAGATCAAAAACACTTTTAATCCTCATAACTACTTCTGCTCCATTCCAGGGAGCCATTACCACAGACCATCTGCTTGTGCTTTGTGCGGTCCGAGTTAGCAACAAGTTGAAGTCATAAAATGAAAACCAAATGTCTCGTGTGGTGGTGGAGCAGCCTGCAGTGGGGCGGCAGCGAGCCCCCCCCCCCCCTCCGGAGCCTAACAGGTGCTCCGCGGGCTCGGACCCGGGCCAGGGAGCGGGCTCGGACGGGAACATGTGGGCAAACAGTACCTGAAGAGCCACGAGGAGCGCGGCTGAGGGCCCAAGAGGACGCCGACCCGCGTCCCTGGATAAAGAACTGGCTGAAGATCCAATGAGGCGTGTGGATGCGATTGTGCAACAGCTCGGGCCCAATCAGCTGAATAAACGCCACACTGTGAGCCCTCGGCAGAGCTTCCCGTCGTATCAAAGCCCCTCTTCTGTTTCATGCCATAATACCATTGAGCAGTTTATTATTTTAACAGACCAGGCACATGCAGTGTTGAGCAAAACAAGAGCGTAGCGAGCGTTTTATGAGTCAAGTGGAAACAGTCATTTACAGCCAAGCCAGAGCTAATTTATTACCAGAGCCTCAGACTTGCTGCTGGTTGAACAGAGAATTGCACCTTTAGCCGATTTGCACCTCGAGCTGTTTCAGGACAAATGGAAAGTCAGATGTTCACTTGTTTCTGTCACGCAAAAAGAGCTCGCACATCTCCAAGTATCTGTACTTCATTTGACCCATAATCCTATTTCAGTGTCCTCCCAGTCATTATGTGATGTTTCCACTAAGGTTTTTTTCAACCTTTCCTATTTATAGGTGACCTTTTCAGCATTTATCCTCGGCCAGATATCTATCCAGTGTTTCCACACAATCTATAAGGAGGGAACCTCGGTAGCCTTTTCCTCCCCCGTCCCCCCACCACTGACTCCCCCACAGTAGGTGGAAAGCCCCACTTCGAGGGGAGATTTGAAATTCTAATCAAGTCTTTGGTTTCCTTTTGGATGACCTCATTTTTCCCATTGCAATGGTTTTAGGTGGATTTCACATTATGGCTTTTTTTGCCATGGGTCTAAAAGGTAATTTGTTCCATGTTGGTGAGGGAGGGGGTCTGCTCGTATAATTGGAATGAGATACACTTGCTAATTTACTGTAGACATACGTATGAATGCTGACACACGCTTGACTTGAAGAAGGACAAATATTGGGAATGAGCTTTTACAGCTTTCATTTCTGGTGTTTAAGTGTCCCAGTGTTTTCAGCGTGTTTCAGCTCATAACACTTCATTTTTACCAGCAGCATTTTCATTAAACTGCTTGTAAAAGCGTATTTTTTAACCAGGCAGAAACCAAACGCAATGATGCCCAGGTGATTAATGGCCTCCTATTATGAGCTAATAATTGATCCGTTAGATGATCCTCCAATCAGACGCCACGTGGTTACGCTGCACAGTAGCCACATAGACGCTGCTGACCTCACCTCATCAACACACTTTGCTTTCTCATGACACAGAAGCTCCCTGATTAAGAAAAAAAGCTGGAGGCAGAGGACTGTGTGTGATGTCAGTCTCCAGAACCTGCGGCGCTGAACAACGGAAACAGGGAGGAGGCAGGTGCTCGCCAGCGGCTCAGCTGTTCAGGTGCCATGAAGGAGCAGGACTGAATCTGTTTGGCGGCTCCGTTATCTCCTCTAATGAGAGCACTCAGAACGGATGAGCTGTGAAGAAGAAAACAGGTCTTCACACTAAATTAGGGCTGAGGACGGGGGTTTCTGTTGGTTTTGGAGCGGAGCAGAGACCACTGTCTCTGTTTGTTCAGATGACATCATCCTCTCTCTCCCACGCATCAGACACCCCGCTGTGAGGGACATGACGCTCCCCCGACGCCTCGCCTGCAGGAGCGACTCCACCTCTGACCTCCCAGAATCTGCGACCTTTCACAATAATTCAACCGGCTTCATCTAGTCGCGACGAGCCAACGTCTTGGTTTTGATGAAGTATGAGAAGAGTTTGAGTTTAATGTTATGCTTTTTACGGGGCATGAAAACGACTGAGGCTCCATCCAAAAACAGCGGATGCTAAACTCATCATATCGACGAGGAGCAATAAATAAAGGACGCTGCATCACTTTGGAGGCGCAGACATGACTGCAACAAGCCCTGTTTGAATTGCATAACAGTAAGAGAGACGTGGTGCCGCTGTAAATGAGCCTCCTGTTGTTTGAAAGCACACCAGCATCAGGTGAATATTCCTCATCAGAGTGAGAGCAGCAGAACGCGTTACTGATTCCTCCCCTCAGACCTCTGTTTATTTTGGGAACTGGTTGCACCTCTGACCGGTGGATAAACCCCGTCCTGTGTATTATAAATGTCAGAAGCAGTTTGTGGAATCTGTGAAATGGATTCGATTCGGGACTTACGCTGGAACAGGCAGAGCCTCTGCTCAGCCTCACAACGCCGCACAAACACCTGTTGATGTCAGACCAGCGATTACGAGCGTTAACTGGCCGCGGAGCCTCGAGATACGAATCCAGCTCATTCACTTAAAACACCACTTTGGCTGAAGAACGTGTGACTCTGTGAGCTTCTGTTTCTGATTTCTGGCTCAGTGACGATTGGCAGGAAATACAAATATGGATGGAGAGGGGAATTAGATCATAACAGAGGCCCTCATTATAAGAAAGAAGCGGTGGAAGCAGCGTCCACAGCAGTAGACAAAATGCATTGGGAAACTCGGAAATTAGGTCCTGGAGTTGGCAATAAATATTAGATTTAACTGCCTGAGAATTTTCCCTGCGCAGGAATGTGTCGGGCTTCGGCCGGAGTTCCCATGCTTTGGTGTGAGCTGTGAGGAACGGCGCTTATTCCAATTAGACTGTTTACTTTGCCCTCTCTCGCTCGCGCACCGTTTCATCGCTCAGAGGCGCGTTTGTGCGTAAAGACTACACAGACTTCAAGGCATGTGGAAGAACCAGATCCCCGTTACTGATGTGGTTGCCAATAGTTTTCGCGACGTTGCGTGACAAACCTTGATAAATATAGGGGGAAAAGCAGATGGTCATTTTGAATAAAGGCCTCCATCCACGTCACAAATGATTTCTAAGACTTTAATGGCAGGAACAATAAACTTACTGTTTTCTGGCGGACCACTGATCATGTTGAACTTGTAAATCTCTTTGGCATAGTACTCGGTCTCCGTGTTATCCTGTCCACAGCTCTGATGCCTGTCCCTCCCGAGCTCCTCAATGAGCTCCTTGGTGCTGTTATAAAGGGCCAGAACCTGATACGGGACTTGACTCGGACCTGTTGTTTGAGGCGGACTGGTCATACGGAGTTTACTGAGGATCTGTCCCCGCACCGCCTCCACTCGCTTCTTCTTGATGTGGTCGATGTCCACAGTGGTGCAAGTGGAGAGCGACAAAGTCATTGTCACAAAGTGTGACAGGAGGAAAAACAGAAGCGCTTTCGCCAGATTCATGTTTCACCCTGCGTTGACTCGCGCGCGCGGCGGGTCAGGTTAAATGAGGGGGGAGCAAAACAAAACTAGAGTCCGATGTGCGCAGAATCCCTTTCTGTTTTCATTCAGGTCGTGAGTGAGTTCTGGTCCTGGACGAATCCCATGTTCTCAAGTGCTATGTCATCTTTGCAAAATGCGCATCAGCCGGAGAGAAAATCCGTGCCATTGTGGAAAAAGAAGACTAAGCTCAACTCTTGATTCCCCTTTGACTCATGCAAACGTTTGTCCCCGTCTGCTGCGGCTCACGGGGCACCAGCGTTTCTCCACTGCAGTGGGTTCTTTCCATCCACTTGCGCGTCTGGACGCTGCGCACCTCTCCGCCGTCTCTGCGCAGCGCAGCCTCAAACACGCAGGTCCGCTCCACGCGCGCTCCTAATTTATAGCCACCAGCTGTGACGTTTCTGCGAGGGAGGGCCTGCAAGTTACAACCTGTGCTCGGACAATGAAATCTCCAGCTACACGGTGTAGGAATTGCGTTTGAAGGACTTTATTTGTTTATTTTTGCTTTGCCAGAGCTGCAAGCTTTAAAAACGTGCGCAACGCCGAACGACGTGCGATTGCGCAACATCAAGTAAAGTAGAAAGATCACAGCTGATGCGTTATATTGATTTGTCAAGGGAATCGTGGTTGTAGTTGTTTGTTTTCCCACCTTTTTACAGCTGGAGACGATAAGTACAATTTGTACGGTCATAAAAAGTAACGTTAAGCAATGTTTTAGTGTGGACCTATTATTATCCATTAATTAAGTGCTGTCCTTTGACCATAAAGACTTATAGCCTACAATTGTTTGGACAACAGTGTCAACACCATCTAAAGCTGTATATGGAAATTAAATGCACATGGAGGTTGCGAAGTTAAGGTTTTCTTGAAGGTGCACCGCGGATCCGAGCCAGACACGCTGCAGCTCCTCGGTAAAACATGCACGACAGGGACATCTAGCGGACAAAACGCAGAACAGCAGGTCTTATTTTAACCCCTTTCTCAGACTCAGGACTTTGTGGCATGAGATCATGAAGATGCAGGAGATTTGTTCATTAGAAAAACACACACAGAGCATATTTTGGTTGCACGTTGAGGCAAAAATGTTAAAGACATGGGAGGGCTGGGAAAAATGTTGCTTTCTGGTAAAACGTGGATTCTGTGAAATGTTTGTGTGATCTTGGTGGGGATTATTTGCATAACTGGTTTCATTATATTTTTTTATTCCAACTCTATTCTTCTTTTCTACTTGTATATATTTTCTTATTTATCTAACGTTTCACGGCAACTTTGCAAGCTTTACAAACTTTGTAAACACCATCTCTATCTTCGTCTTTTCACTTTGGGAGAAAACAGCTGCTTAGTTGTCATGAATAGGCTTCTTTCTGTTTCTCTGCACAGTATTTACTGACAGTAACGAACGCTTTCCTCCTACCGCCGTTGCCATGGAGAGCGTTGCTACGTGACGGTTGTTGACGCCAGGAAGACGCTGGTCGGGCCTAGCAGCAGTTAGCAGGACAGGGATGGACGATAGCTTTCAGCTCTCGGAGGCTGCGGCGATAAAAAATGTAAGTGCATACTTGAAGTCACGGAGACTGTATTGATAAAACAACGCAGGGAACACAAGCATCTATTTTGTGTATTGAAAGCAGCCGAGCTCACCACCTAAAGGTCCAGTGAGGCTGCTGCTAGCTAGCGCTACATAGCTAGGAGGGGCTAGCTCCAACACCAGTGCTAACCAGGGTTAGCCGGTGAAAGAGGCAGCGTTAGCTTTTTAACGTGTCACTCACCAGCGAAACATGTTGTTATGTGTCGGTTTGGTCAAAGGAAGCACGAAGGTTTATCGCTCAGTATCTGCAAAACAGTGACGTTAGCCAGGGTTAGCCATGCTAGCTGAATGTTGCTAACACGAAACACAAGGTTTTACCCATATCTCAGTTGTAGCAGACAACATTGAGTTTCAAATATTTCAGTTAAGTCTGAAGTAAAGTGGCTTCATAAACTATATTATTTATAAATGTATTAAAACTATGCTACCTCCATCCTTCTACAAACAGTATTTCAGATGGATGGGAAGAGTCTTTGAACTGCGTTCTCGTGTCCCCCTAAGGAGGTTCTGGTCTGCGGTTCGGGTTGGCCGCTCCAGGACAGTCACGGACTTGTTCTCACCCCCTCCAGCATTGTCTGGATGTGTGCTTGTCGTGCTGAACCGTTCATCCAGATCTCAGTATCTGCCTCCCTGACTCTGTTGAGACACCCCGTGATGCTGGCACCGCCATGCTGCACGTAGGGTGGTGTATAAAGACCTGATGGTCAACCTTGTGTTGATGTCTCACTGCAAAATTTACATTTATAAAGGCCTATGACAAATATGCTTTCTATTTATCGACACACGTGGCTTTTGACCTCTTGATTCAAAAGCACAAACAAAATCTTTTGTGGTGATTGGATTTGCCAGATTTGATTGTCTGAACTTGAAGTCTTGTTTTCCAGGTTGCAAAGTCTGGGCGAAGAGCTCGTCTCCCCGCAGACCAGTCTTCATTTGAGGATTCGCGTCATGTAAGAGCATCCTTCATGTCTACTTTAGTGGGAGAGGTTTGAGATTGTGTAGTTATTCACATAACAATTTCATCTCACAAACAGCTTAATCATATGCACTTTGGTTTTGTTTTACTCATGAACTAGGACGATGACCAGGTATGTACATGTAACATTAAAACGTTGTGACATTGCATGACTTCTGTAGCTAAAGCCCCACAGTAGATATCATCTTCAGACAATTATCAGTGGTCCAAGATGCTTATTGACTTACACAAGTCTACAGTAATACATATAATGTAAAGCTGGAGTGTCTGTTTATGCAGAGATGTCGAGTTGTTGAGCCACTTTTCCTACTTCAGTAAGTTTTAAAGCAGTGACACTGTTCTAATTGCTGCTCCTCATTTATTTTCCTGCTATAGAGCCTCTAAACCACACAGTGCTTTAGGAAGGTCTGTGTCTTTGTAGATAGTCTAATTAAAAAACAAGTTACATCACAGGCTTCTGATGATGGTACCATCATTCCATTAGTCTATGTCTAAGTGGCCCTACAGAAAACACTTTACAGCATAGCTTTTGTAAGATTTAAATTTAGACTAAATACAGGACAAAAATATGTCATTGGTGAAAGTTCCATTACAACAGAAAACTTCCCTTCAGTGTAGTTGGCATTCATGGAATCAGTCTTCTCGACTGGCAAACTGTAAACCAGCCAACATTCCCAAAGCAAAAACAATCTCAGCAATGCTCTTCCTTAGGCTAAACTTCCCAAATTAGGCCAGGTTCCCTAATGTATGAACCAGTATTCTCGCGCCCTCCCTGACCTGCTCTGTGCATGCAATACATTTTTCCAGAGTGTTGTGCGACTGGGTGGGTTTATTTGCAGTCTTCGTTTTTTGACCCTCTCCTCTTCTCCCTAAAATACCCGAATCGTTGGTCACATTCCTGACATCCTTTTAAACAAAGACTTAGTTGCTTTTATGGGCACATAAGGTTTGGCCACCACAAGCGTCCTGCCCTTGAGACCATCACAGAATCCTAAAGTAGAACCCACCAAGACTAAGTTAATTGCCTTGACGGCCCTAACTATTTTACTACAGCTGTGAGGTTCATATTTGGTCATGAAGAATTGGAGGCAAAGCTTAGTTTTGTTTCTCAGGACACTTTTATAGTCTTCTCCATTTTTGTTAAGTGAAGTAACTGTCAGCGAATTACTTCATTCCACTCAAAGACTTGACCTCATTATGTATGATATGAAATTCAAGGGGTTCACATCTCTTGAAGGTTTTTACAGTAAATATTTCCTCCACTGCCTCAGTTGTTAATAATGTAATCTTTTTTTTTGTTCTTAACAACTAGAGACTTACTAATTACACAAAGTTGAGGCAGACTGTTCAGTGTCTGGGTTAATGTTAATATACAGTGGAGCGGAGTGAGCTCCCCCTCCCTCTGCCCCGCTTAATGATGACATTCAGATTTATAAATGGCTTCGCTGAAGAGGCCGACCATGAAAGATTATTTCCTCTTTCATCATAAATGAAAGAAATTCTTCATGAGGACTTTGTCCTCTGAAGACCTAATTTAGTAATGAGAAATATTGTGATTTTTTTCCTAATTCATTTGTCTAGTGGCCACCCGTGTGCGCTCTGAGGAATTCATCCATTCAAGTGCTGGGCTCAGGGCTCGGTCTCAGGACCAAGATGCATGCTCCGCTTCCTATTTTCAGAATCAAAGAATGAGAGCGAGGGGTCATTCTCCTCCTGTGAAGAACACTTGGAGGCTGCGGCTGTTCCCACGCTCTGCTTTATATGTGGCAGTGCTGGAAGTGGAACGCAATGTAAACCAGACACAAAAAACAGCTCATTAATTTGACTCTGCTGTTGCAGAGGTTTGTAATTTACATTAGAAGATGACAAGAGACGCTGGGTTTAATGGCTTCCACTTCTTGAGCAAGACAATCTACCAAGACTAGAGGGCCCTCTACTGACACATATGAACTAGAAAACCCATGAGGAAATGTCTTATTACAATCTCTTGTTTAGGCTCAATTGTATTGAAGTATTGCTACCATAAGTACTTATCTTGTCTTTTTTTAAGGGTCCCCCTTCAAAACCAGCTCGACGACAGGGTGGCTGGGCAGAGGAAAGCTCTGGGTCCGGTTCTACCAAGTATGTATGCCTTGGTTCCACTGAAGGCGGGGCCTTCGAGGCTTTCACGTTATTAATGAACTCTCATGCTGTTGAATGAGCTTATTTATCAGTGCATATTTGGCACTGGGGCTCTGAATCAACAAGGTTAGAGGGAGCCTGTCTGAGAAGGCCTCTCTCCATTCGTCTTCATCTGTGAGCAAGGTGGTAATTGACATGGTTAATGCATCAGCCACAGGAGGGCACTGTTAGTCAGCTAGCCACTCTATTACAAGGGTTCAAGCCACTTAATCAGCCCTCACCACTGCAGCCTGCTCTTTACACAGGGAGCACAACACAGACGATTAGTGAAATATTTGGACAGATGGAGAGGGTTAAGCAAACATTTCTTTAACTAACCAAAATAAATGTAAATGTCATACATGACTAACTAAACACGGCATCTCTCGACACTGTACAACTCCTGTTTCTCATCCACGTGATGCGGTGCTTCTTGTCTGAACGCACAGTCAATTGTGCTTATTTGTGTAGTTTGCTGCACTGTTAGCGAAAGCAGCAACTCAATAGATCTCTATTCTTTCTCGAAGAAGGTCAGAGTGTCACTTTTGCGTAACACAGCTTGATTCTGACTCTCAAAGTGATTGAAATACAGGAGGTGTAAACGGGGTTTGCACGTGCATTGATCCTCTGTGAAACAAAGTAAGTAATAGTCCCCCCTGGAACTGGCAAGGACTTTTCCCTTCAATGTCACCCCTCATGCTCAATCACCGCCGCCCTCCTCCCACTAATCCCAGCGCAGAAATCCCTGGATTTGTCGATCTATCACTTCTAATTGACACTAAATGATCTGTCAGTTTATTGATGAACCTTTGAAACCAGGTTGTCACAATATATTTTATCCCTAACAACTTTTTCTAGACAGTTTTACCATGTCTATCGCTTTGCCTTACATGAGTCTTAATCATGTAAGTGTCGTCACCCCCGCCCCCCAGACAGGACACAGTCCAAGGGCAGGCAGGTATGCTCCCTCAGCTCCTCTCTGCGCCGCCCGCGTGGACTCTGTGGCCGTTAGACGGACAAAGCGACTACGAGCACAACGAGAGTCAGGTCGTCAGAAGTGTGACTTCTGTCACTGCCTTAAAATTTAGAGCAGTTTTGTTTATGAAGCTGAAAATCAATAATTAGTAATTTGCTGTTAAGACCCTGTAATTAAACGAGCACTGCCACAGAAAACTACTCATGTGCTCATAGCTTATTATTAACATGTTATTAATTAAGTCAAAAAAGTGGCCAAATTTGTATTTGAATAAAAATAGAAATTAGTTGATGTGGATTTATTACCAAACAGCTGAAATCTGCTCCCTTGATGTTTATTGGTGGAGTAAAAGTGTAAAAACTAGAGCGATCCTTTACATACACTTTCAAAGCCAGTGGGGGGCACTACTCAACCAGGAGACGTGAGTGTGATAGATCATGGAAAAGCATTTTAAATGTGTATTTACACTTCTCGCTAATAATTAAAGCTAGCGCTTACTCCACTTTTCGATATTGTAGAACGATTATTAGAGGAAAGGTTCTATTAATATGGTTGATGTTAAAACAGGATCTGGTGTCTATAATAGAGCCCACTGAGTCTAATGTGGCTGAATAACATTTACTGCATACAGGTAGAGCTTTGTCTTCTGTTATGGAAAATTCCTTTTGTTCAGGGTTTTTATGTTAATATTTATCTGCCTGTAGATCTTCACGAAGGCCTGCAGCGGAGGACCTGGAGGAGTAAGTAGACGCTTGCTTATTTCCTTTTGCTGTGTTGATTGATTTCAGTGATATTTGTTCTGTTTGCGGTGAAGTAGGAGCTGCGCCGTACTTTCAGATTAATCCCTGACTTCCAAGAACGATCACTTAACATGATTAAAATCCCGAGTGACTGAGTTGTCGTCACTTTTATTGCTGTTAGGAGCCAAGTATTTCTGTTATTCAAGTCTTTCCCTCATATCATTCTGTGACTAGAATAGACATCGCCGTGAGGAGAAGACGTAGTCGTGTGTGTTTTACTCGTCATTGCTCGTCCAGTGCCTGAACAAAGTGGGACAAAGCCTTTATGTGACTACGGATGTTTCCCTCCCTCGTGTTTTGCCGCTGCCTTTGTGAGATTTATTCCGTCTGCCGCTGCAGCAGAGTTGGTTTAATAAGGAGTCCTAGAGGTGATCTTGTCCACGGCTGCTCTGCTAGTCAGTCAGACAGCACGGCAGCATGTCACGGAGCCAACCTTACCTTTTGGCAGCGGCTGGTGTAGAGCAGCAAACTGATATAAGATCCAGTGTGCGATAGAGACGAGACAAAAACAGGCCCATCATCAAAGGAAGGTAGCTCTGAAGCCAAGTCACTGCTTCCCTGTCATGACCTCACTGTTGGGCTACGTTTGAAAGCCTTAAATAATTCATACTCTCACACTTCCTGTTTTTACAGCCGTCGCCTGCGACCACAAACTCCCCAGGGGTCCGATGATGAAGGAGGTAGGAGCACCCTCACTTCCCCACTCTATGTCTCTCCTCACAGGCTAAGAGGAGCCCTCTGGTGCCTCCCCAGTCCTTTCACCCTCTGCAGGTAGAGCAGATAAGCAGTCAGATGCTCACACTAGATCTTTCTTGGATCCATATCATGTGGAAGATTGTGGACAACATTTAAACTTAGCTTAAAATAAGTGTTAGTTGAGAATATTATGGTTGGTGTGAGGTAGAGTCCCAGAAAGATTATTAAAAATGTTGAATCGTCAGCCCTAATGTTTCTCAAGCGTAAACTAAAAGATCCTTTTGTTTCATGTTACACACACACACATTTTCAGCATACTGGCTAAAATGAGCAGCTGAAGTCCAGTTTGGTTCTCTTACAGTTAATGCCGGGGGAAAGATTATTACTCTGTGGAGGGAGACCCTTTAATACACCGCCAGGGGCCGGGCAGTGGAAATTACAGTGCTGAGGGTTAGTGCGATAGCCCCTCCAATCTTGATTATGTCCCCTACTCTTATCCCTTATGTCCACTGGCTACAAGCACCGAGAGAGAAGGCTGCCCAGAACCCTGTCCCCACTTGGTCACTCAAAGCAGGTCCAAAGCCTTCATGCGTCTGTCTTCCTCTTGCTTCGTGTAGGTGGTGGTCAGTAATTTCTCATAAGCAATTTGAATGCTCTGCTTAGGGAACTATTTCATAGACCCCTGCATAGATTACAGCTGACCGAGCGTGTCTTGCTCTTCAAAGTCACCGATCGCAGCGTTCCTGGCAGGAGTGTGTCTTCATTTACAGCTAATGGTCTATTTGGATGTTTACTGTACATGCTTCAGCGAGGAAGCCGCTACGCCTGTGGATTAGGGACACGCTGCCAGGCAAAAGCCAAGACAAAGAAGTCCGTGTAAGATGCGTTTCACTTAGAGAAGAATCTCCTTGTGTCTAAAACGCTGGCCTGTTTGCACCTGCTTTGATGCCTTGACCTCCAGTAATAGGCTGAATTTGAAACTCGCTTAAAGCGCTGTTCCTCTTCACACTAATAAAAGGCTTTGCATATAGACAGCACGCAGTACGCCTCTGTACAGTGTGTTAACAGTGCATCACTAGCTGAAATAAAAAGTGTGTCGACAGACGGACGGCTCAGGAAGCTGTTTGCAAGAACTGGACAGCAAGGCTTTTTGATGTCATTGCACTAGGACCATTAAATTTGATTGGGGGTCCAGGGGGGACAGATTCTGCTGAACGCTGTGCTTTGTAAATGAGAGGACAAAGTGTCACCGGGGCCTCATGAATATGAAATACCCGCGCCTGCATTTATTTGGATATCAGAAACACAGATGAAACTTGTCAGCGGCTAAACGAGCGTGGCATTTTTAATTTGGTTTAATTAAAAAAGAGAAAGAAATAAGTTATCAACAGAGGATGAGGTTTAATAATCTGATGGGTAAGTTTCCAACCAAGCTGATTTTTTCCTCTATCTAAGAAATATGTTTAGAATATAAATACTAAATAAAAGAATTTTCTGAGTCCATAATTTTTCATGGCATCTGTGTTCCATCACTGATCAATGTTTCTTCTACTCCCCAATATTTTGAGGAGTATTTTGAAGGAGTTGTGACATAGATGGCCAGATATTTCCTCACATCAGAGGCAGGCCTCATCTCTTCACCTCTATTTAGCTCCTCTATTGACTTTCCCCTCAGGGTGCAGAACTGTGGTTAGAGATTACTGACAACCCTCTTCCTACAGTCCAGCTCAGCTGCCTGTTCCTCTTCCTCCCTCTGTCAGCAGCCAGCTGTGGAGCTCAGGCTGCTCTGTCGTCCCCAACACAAAGCGAATGCGCTTTCTTTTCTGTGTAAGAGTTGTAAACGGGTAAAATGTCTGCACTACAAACTATTTAGGTGAACTATTGCTTTCTTACTGTCTGCCGTCTTTTGTTAACATTGTCTGTATTGCTTTTCGACCACGTTTCATTCTTATTTCCAGCCTATTTTCATCGCTGTGCCTCTCTGATTGCTAAGGACTAACAACTGTCCATCACAGAATTGCTGTGGAAGTTCGCCCTGTCCTTCTTGGGAGTGGAGCCATCCTCTCTCCTGTTGCGTTTTGCCAATTAAAGTGGGTTCCCACTGTTTGAGCAGCGGGCTGGCGGTTCCTGGCACTGCAGCCCCTGCCAAGGCCGCACTGTGACTTCCGACCCCACACAGATGGGCCCGCGAGCAAATACTCTTGCACATGGCTGGATGCCGCTCCAGTCGGAGTGGCAGAGTGGACATGGAGGTCGGCCCACGGGCCACCGCGGGTCCTGGGGGTGGGCGGCGCTGACAGGGCCCAAATGCTAAGGTAGCAGGGGGTGCTTTCTGGGGAGCCCCTAGCTAGAGCCCCTCTCACAGCGGGAAGAGCTGCCGCCTCGGCTCCTGAATATTCATGGCCGCATGGCTGTGACAGGGCAGCTCTTATGAGGATGTAGTTTAAGAGGGGGGGGGTGATGCCACACGGAAACGGCAACGCAAAAACGTACCAAAAAGGGGTTTACTGTATTTTTCTTTAATGATTCTTTAATCAATAATGACAGTTAATCAGGAGATGATATGAACTGTGAAATGTCGCTGTATGTCTTTGGTTTAAAGATATTCCAGTGATTCCAGACCTGGAAGAAGTACAGGAAGAAGACCTCACCATGCAAGTGGCAGCTCCACCAAGGTAGCGTTTTCACACTTCACTCTACTTAGTGTGGCTCCGGCCCAGACCCCGGACGTCCATAGGCTGCTTTGGTGACTTTGTTGTTACTCGTCCTCTGCTGCCGCCTTTGCAGCGTCTTACTTTATCGGAGTGAAAT
Source organism: Betta splendens (assembly GCF_900634795.4). Lineage (NCBI taxonomy): Eukaryota > Metazoa > Chordata > Actinopteri > Anabantiformes > Osphronemidae > Betta > Betta splendens. Next base: position 2,466,839 of record NC_040900.2, on the reverse strand, counting down.
GGAGAAATAACAGTTGGGTGTGATTTATGCAGCTCTGTTACCAGAGTCCTTACTAGCCCTTTGATTTACAGGGCAGTGAGAGACGTGCCGACATGTGTCGAATATGTAGCGAGGCTGTGACAGTGGTGGAGGTTATTAGGCTGGGGCTTGCTCTTCGTGCGAGATAATATCCACATTGAACTCATTGTGGGGGCAATGTAGCGTGTAATGTGCAGTAAGTAGGACTGGCATGCACTGCTAGGCCCCGGCCACTTTCAGGGCCCCCCCACTTCATTTTAACCCACAGATAAGCAGCTGGGTTTCAATTTGAAGCGTTTACCTCTTGGCAGCTATCTGCAGCTCTCTGTGGTCTTCACTTGAAATCTTGGAGCCTCATTGTTCAAAGTTGTCTAAAAGCGCATCTCCCTCTCGGTGGTTAGTGTTTGTGGGTGATGGCGGTATGGTATTATATGTCCATTCCTTCTTTCTGTCCCTGTTAGCGTCAAGGTGAACCGGGTAATGACCTACAGGGATCTGGACAATGACCTGAAGTATTACTCTGCCTTCCAAACCTTAGTGAGTCAGGACATTTCTTTTTACCTCTTCATATACTGGCGTCTTTTCACGTGAAGGTGGTCCATTAATTTTCCCACTGTTTATGCAAGCTAAGTGAAATTTACTGCACATTTTGTTCAGGATGGAGAGATTGACTTGAAGCTCCTCACCAAGGTTTTGGCACCAGAACAGGAGGTGAAGGAGGTGAGTGAAGTTTTAGTAAATATAGCCTGTTCTCTGTCCAGCTGTTTCTGGAGCACCGGGGGACGTTGCCACTGTGTCTCTCAGGTAATCAAGATTTATGATGTGGACATTAACACCCTCTGCTTTCTCTCCCGCATCCTGCTCCCTCTGTTCCTCGTTCTTTATTCCTTGCTTCTCCCATTCCTCCTTCCTCCCGCCTGTTTCTGCTCTGCAGGATGATGTGAGCTGGGACTGGGATCGTCTGTTTACAGAGGTGTCCTCAGAGCTGCTGATGGAATGGGATCAAGGAGACAGTGAGGAGGCTGCGTTGCCCGTAGCATGAGAGATGTTTTAGCCAGAGATTTCAAAATGGTGAATGCTCTTTAGACAGAAAAGGCAATGACTGGGTCAGTAAATAAAATTGTTTTCGTTATCTAGATATAGTGTATATTTTGTAAATTGTACATACAGCATTTCATTTTCTAATTAAAGTTTGTATACAGCAAAATGTGCTGTGCGGTTATTGGAACCCTCTCCTTGTTTAGTAAGTTTGTTTTCAGTTAGTTTGGAACTTAAATCGCCATAAGGTGAACTGACTTAGTTGGAAAATCCTCTGAAAACAGCTGTCACAGATAAAAATGCCCTTCGTGTACCGTCAGCATTATCACACCCGCATACAAGTCCAAGGTTGATAATCAGCTAAGCTGAAATCCACTTGATTGTGTTCAAATTAACATTCCTCATTAAAGTCTACAACCTTATTGTTATTGACTGTGCCATTGACTTTATCTTCCAGCTCTTCGATAGGAGCAACCCCTTCTTCACTATTATCTCAAATGCATTGAACACAGCTCCTATTGACACCTGGGGGATTAGCATACATAACAGCTTTTACTGGATAAAGAGAAATGGATGTAAGGCAGCTGCTCGTGTCAGGTGTGTACGGAAGAACACAAACTCCTCCCAACAATATATAAATGTTATATATGAAAGCAAAGTCACCTGACACATTGCATTTAAGGAGGACGTGTTCTATAAAATCAGGTATGTTGTGCCTTCACCATGTGCTGTTGTATCAGCATTCAGTGTTGTCTTTGGTTCATGTGTGTGAATATAAATGCAGGCCTCCAAAGTCAGGCCAGGTCTATTAGGGAAACAGCTGTAACATTTACAGATTGTGATTAGGTTGATTTCTGAGGCAGAGAACAGTCTCATGACATTTGGGGATGCACAGCAAAATCCTCAAGGACACACAATCTATGCATCTAACAGCTCAATCACTGCCCATCACAAATAGTTCCAGGTTTTTTCATTCGCCGGGCCTTGAATCAACTTCATCAAGTGTAATACCTCAGGACAAAGCAATCACGCGGGATATTTGTGCTCGGAATATTTGTGTAGTGGAATATTTGAGCCGAGTGCTCGAGTCCAGTCGGGGATCTCGGCTTGTTTCTCTATCAGACGTGTAAGCGCACACTTTTTTGCCGCCTCCACAATTGGCTTATTTAGCCACACTTAATGAATTCTGCCCATATGCCCCGAGCAGCTGCCGCGTTGCCCCTTCCTCCCGCCCCCGCCGAGCTGTGAAGTGCCCATCCATGTAGAGACAACCTCTAGCTGTCTCTCTGGAGAGGGCTAAGCCTGCCACTCCTCTGCTGGCAGCCAGCCGGTGCTGTCAGAGGTGGGCCGCGGACGGGCCGCGGACTCAGATTAAGGCCCAGTGATCACGGGTTGTGTCTGGCCCCAAATGATTGGCCCGAGCATTGGTGGATCAGAGAGGGGATTAGAGGAAGAGCGAGAGAGCGATCCAGAGACCCTGTTTGGCATGAGCCTGCACCAGCTTCTCAAAGTGACCTCTCTCACTACTTTGTGCCGCCGCTTTATCCTAATGAGGCGGGGCTCAGCAATGACCTCTCGCTTTCTGGATGCAATCAATTCAGCCGCGTTAGAGCGGCTGCAGATATACGTTGTTTTTAGTGAGGAAGACGCCGGTGTTGCTGCAGAGCCTTGTGGTTTCGGTTCCAGATGAACACGGTGTCACTGGGAGGTGAGCGGAGTCCGCCGCTGCCGCGCCGCTGTGTATATCAGATCAGACAATACCGGCCACACGTGGGTTTAGGGGGCAATTATTTCATCCTTGACGTTTTTCTATTAAAAATAATGGAGCCATTACTGCTGTAAAAAGCCACGTTACTCTCACGCACGCTGCTGCGACGCCGTATTTCATTCAAAACGCTGTTTTGCAGCGACACAGCGCCTAAAACGCTTTGATTTGCTGGGACATATGCAACATCGACTCAGAGTTTATGTCGTGAAAGAAGTTTTCCCCTGGGACTCGGCAGCGCACTGTAAAACCTCCCACAAAACGTAACAAACACAGTTTTAATAAGTGATATGTAAAACAGAAACAGAGGCTCCATTTATGTAGTTTTTTCTGTTTTCTCGTCCACAGCCTCGTCTTAATGTATTTTGATATTGGCCCCTAATTGGAAGGATAGAGCAGAGATATTATGCCTCCAGCTCCACCTAATATGCTGTGGCGCTGACAGACGTTTATACATCTTATCTGGTCTCAATATCTGCCTTCCATATGGCCCAAAAGCAATATGCTGAGCTGTAATTAAGGGAAATGGGAAGATGTGGAGATAGCTGAGGCCCCTCAAACACAGAGTGAGGGGTGAGGACAGACACGCCAGAGCACAAGGAATGTTGGTCCAGTTCATTCCACCAGGGGCCACGTGCCTGTCACAGGTTCCCTGTCGCTGACCCGGCATCAGTCATGTGCCACGAAGCGTCCACAGGAGGACCATTATCAGTTTAAAAATGCAGGAACATAAAGCCCCCCCTTCAAACCAGGGTGAGATCATGTATTACACATTAATTTGTAGCATAAATATATGCAAGGTCAATTTGAGTTCTGATAGTCCAAATAATAAATGCAAATGCAAGCATATTCAAATGGAGCCGTGTCCTTTGAAAGCGGCCTCAAAAAGCAGCTGCAGTATTGATTTGCCACAAAGACGCCATGATATTTCAAGTTTAAAGGAGAAATCCTCGCCACACAACTGAGGCAGTCAGATCAATATCATTTTTTGATCAAAAGGGGATTTGCCTTTGAAATGGCTAGATTAAACAGATGTTTTATTTTTCACTGGAGATACTGCACCTTTCAAAGCCCGCGGGGGGTCGGGGGGTCGGGGGAGCGGGGGCGAATTAGTCCACGCAGGAGACAATGAAAGTGGGATTTTTTAAGACCTAAAGTTTGACGAGTTGAAAAGTGCTTGGGTTTTGTCAGCGCTGTTTTCCGCTCTTCTCTGTTAATATTCCGGCTCCCGCTCCTCTGCTGTTTACCCCAGGTGGGCTCCGACATGAAACGGCCGGGACGCCGGCAGCCTGGAGAGCCCTGGGCCTCTTCTGGCCATCATGTTGTCAAGGGACCGGGGGGACTTTTCATATTAACCACCAGACAAGGAAAAAAGGCTTCCGTCCCTTTGTAACAGTGATATTAACGGAATTCGTGATCGTTCGTCCCGTTTTTGCCCTGCGTTTCTCGCGTTGCTGGAGTTGGAAGGCGGATGGACTGGACGTGAAATACAGCCAACCTCCACGTTTGTCATGTGCTTTATTATTTCCCTTCTTCACCTCTCAGTCCTGTTCGCGAGGCCCTTCATTTTTCACATGACTGCTTTTCTTATCATTGCGCGTGCTCTCTGCTGCCCTGCCAGTGACTTAAAGGCAATAAAACACACAACATTCTGTAAAACACGGACGCCTCTCGCCTTGTGGAGGCCCTGGGAAATTATGATAATAACTCAGAGGCGGTTGAAGTGGCCGGGTCACCGCTGGGGGGGTCGGGGGCAGTGGGAGGTCCTCTGAGCAGGGACGGGTCAAGGTGGCCCGCTGGGCCCCACCTCTGGCTGCAGCCTGCTGTACCGTGGACCTGTGTGTCTGAGGCGCAGGGGCTGATGGGAGCGCGGGCGCGCGACCGGGGACGAGGTCAGACGAGGGGGCGGCGGCGAAAACGCCCGAGTCAGCACAACGCCGCCTCACGGCCTCTGAGGGTCACGCGTTATTGCTCTGTCTGAGGGAGCGGCGTCGGGCAGCGTTTCGGTGGGTTTATGGTTTGCTCCACCAACACCTCCCCAGAGTGTGGATGAGGAGGAGCGAGGGCCGGCAGAGAGCGCGGCTCCTCGGCGGAGGTGCTGACAGAGGGACGCGGGGGTGCGGCCCCTGTTCCGGCGCCTCAGCCTCCTCCTGGCATCTGTGACGGGGGCCGCTCCACCTCCGGCCCTCGCTCCACCTCCTCCGCGCTCGCGGCTCCATCTGCCGAGGGCCCGCCGGGGGCCGGGGGGGGGGCGCGGGGCCGGGGGCCGCCGCGACTCTGCCACGGGGGTCTCACAGTGGTCGGCCGCAGCACGGCGCATCACGCGTCACGCGCCAGCTGGCCGCGCTCGCTCCACTGTAAACACCCACTAATGACCACTCACCACACACGCACCAAATACATAGCCCTTGGCACGGTGGGGGGCCGGGGGGGGGGGGCTCGGTTTGGCTCGCGTGACGGAGAGCCTTGTCCTGAGGTTGCTTCACAGGATGCGCTGCTTCAGGAACCGCTGTGTGAGCTCACAGTCACAGTGGGACCCTGTAAAGCTGCTCTGCCTCCCAGTCCACGACATCAGAGTCTGCTGGTTTCCTGCATGTGAGCTCCATCACAGGCGCCCCGGTGCCAAAGTCTATGTTCCACTTAGAATGTGGACACGGCCTTTACTTAAACCGTGGGATAAACTCAGTGTCCTGTGGCTGAAGGACACGTCTCCTCCAACCAGATCATTTCCTGTGTCCTCCTGTCTCGTGCCCTGATAACATGTGCATTTAAAGATGTAAAAATACGCATGGATAAAAAAAAATTCACATGAAGGAAGGAGTAATGTGACATTGGTTATTCCCCAGTTAGCGGTGGAGAGGTCACTCGGTGACACCAGCAGCCGGGTTCCGCTGGTCCGCGGGTCTGACTTAGCTTCATGTACAAACTCGCAATAAATATCCGGCCATCATTTATTTTAATTCGCTCCTTTCTCGCTCAGATGGAATGGATTCTTAACCTTGTAGGACAAGGACACCCGCATGCCGCCTGCCTTGCCTTAGCTGCTAAATTATTCTTCATTCTTCAGGGGAAATAAAAAAAAAAAGAAGTAGTCCAGCGTTGCTCGAACTGTCAGCTCCAATGAAAAGCACGCCTGAAAACGTTGTCACTGAACCCCTGGACAAGGAAAAGACGAGGAGTGGGCAGTGAAAGACAGAGCGAGGGAAGTGGGGGAGACACGACCGGGGGGGGCGGGGGGGGGGGGGGGGCGCAGCCTCCAGAGTGATTTATTTGCCAAATCAGGACACAATGAGTCGATTATGAGTCCTCTAATAAGAGAGAGTGTTTGGGGACCCACTAATTGGGCATGATTGAGTTGCAGTCTGGGAGCCGGGCGAAAAGGGAACCTGGTCGGCGGCTGTCATGCAATCATCAGCTAATCAGAGCTTTGAAATTAAAACTGCGTGTTTGGGGTAGAGGACGGGATAATGGCAGGGACCTGGCTGAGCTGTGGCGGAGGAGGCTGCAGCGTGTGGATGTTTGTGTTGGGCACCTTTAACATCTAGGAGCGCTCCACAGATAGAAAGCATAAAACAATACAAAGCATCAGACTCGACACACCAGAAATAAAGTGACTGGTAAATGCCCGGAGCATCCAGTGCACAGATGGGGCCGGTTTTTAACCAGCGCCTCGTCGGGTGCTTGTTCGGGGCCTCTCGTGTCTGACTGGGCTCTGTGCGGGTTGATGAGGGCGGTGCAGGAGCCGTAATCAGCCCAGTCCTTGTACAAACACGTGTGCGTGTGTGTGTGTGTGTGGCCTCAGCTGTGCAGTCGCTCCACATTCAGGACACGGCCGTGTGTTTGTTAACATGGAGATAATAAAATCTCATAGAGTAATAAAAATATTAGACAATGCAAAGCTTTGGGCTAAAATAGAACAATCTGAGACATTTTTATCTGTAAATACATGGCTGTGTTTATTAATAGTGTGTAAGGTTTGATTAATGCTGCAGAGTGAATCCTGCAGCACAGCGGACGCGTCTCGGCCTGTTGTTGCGCCGCGCGGCCACCAGGGGGCAGTGTTTATCTGCAGTGCGTCGCCAGAGTAAACAGCCGGGGCTAATTGATGTCAGGTGCTGGATCCGGCTCAGCGCTTCAAACACTTGCAAAACAGAAAAGTTCAACACAAACGCCTCAGACGTCGAGGTGAGACGGAGACAACGCTGTCCAACGCAATGTGCTGCTTCACTGTGCTGCTTATGCGCGTCCTGATGACTGCGGAAACGCCGTACGTGCGGAGGTTATTGTGGAATTTAAACGTGACAGTGGAGAGTTGTTCGTTTCAGTTTCAACTCCTAAAACGTCACCGTCTAATACGATTTATTTTAAAGTGGTGAGAATTCAGCTTTTATGGAACAAAACGTGTCCTGAGCGGTGAAACCATCGTCCACTGATGAAAAAGATCAAATTAAATCAAGGGTTAACTATTTACCAAACCTTGTTTTTAGCGGATGGAGCAGGTCTTTATGTGACAATATTAACGCTCAACATCTTTTATTTCATTAATGTCAAATATAAAATATTGTCTGTCATCAAAGAATCAGTATTTCTGCAAACCTTTATAATCAGGAGCCTCAGCGGAGGTGATTGTGATGCTAATGTGGGTTTTTATAATTATGATTTTTGAACACATTACATTAAATGTTAAAATGTAGTTCTACTGTAACTGTATCCCTTCAAAACATATTATAATAACAAATTGTGGAGGAAATTTTATATTTGTATTTTTTGTATCTGGGGAAGCAAAACATAAGTCTTATGATAAATATATTTTAATAGTGGATTTTAAAAATCAGCCCTAGATATTTGTCTTTTTAAACTCGGAGTAGCAGCAGCATATTTTTGCATTGTTTTACCTCATATTCGATCTGTGATGTAATATTGAAAGCAACACAGCATTTTGGACGCTTAAATACCGTAGGTGACATGTGGTTCACACGTGTTTCACTGACATTTGAGTTTGTTAATTGGGGCCGTCGTGTTTCCGTCTCCTCTGAGCTCGGCTGTTCTCCGTCCGTGTTTACAAATCCACCACACAAAGCAACACATGCAGCTTCCGTCCCTCCTTCGGCCTTGTCTAATTGTACATTCGCCTTACATCTCCAGAGGGCCTCACTATAAAAATCTGAAGTGGTTTTAGGCATAAATGGGATTAATTCCCAAAGAATGTCCTTTGCTCTTCCTCCCATAATTTCATTTGCAGGGTCCACAGGATGAATAGCCAAGCAGGCAGTGATGTGGAACTGGAGGACAGGCCTTGTGGGCCTGTGCCGCTGCGCCGTAGCCTTCAGGTTATGTTACCTTGATAATGTCACAGCTGCAGGAACCACACCGCCCACCGAACTGGACACAGGAAATCCAATTATCTGCCTTCTAATGTGTGGGAATTTTACGCTCTCATTTCTTAGACTGTGGCTGCAGCGCTGCCTGAGGGCAAAGCCACCTGAGAACCTTCCCGGGATTCTTACTTATTTATTTACCAGGAAAAATGTCCATTGGCTTTTTGACCAAAATCAATATTATGAAAAGTTGGGGTTGAAAGTGAAGGAAAAAACTTTTTCCTTCCTACTTACCTATTTTAAATGTAGCTTTGTGTCTTTTTATTTCTGTAATTGCAGCAGATTTAAATGTGATCCAAACACTAAGAGGGCGCCACCGTTGCAGAGCGTCCGGTCCGTTTGCGTTGAGCCCAGCGGGTCTTTGTCCCCACCTGCTCGGACCCCGGCCGCCTTTTGATTTAATTAAAGCCAAGAAGGTGCATCCATTTCAGCGTGCGCCGGGGACGTGACAGTACACAAATTGAAAGTAAGCATCTCAGCGGAGTGGGAGGGGCGGCTCCATCATTAACACGGCACACACTTCTGTGTGCAGTGTAACAAGATTAGAAACATTATTATCATTGCACAGCTAGAGAGGGAAGCGTCGGACGGAGCGCCGCCGACAAGGAACAGTCTCGTACCTACATAGGAAATGGTTCTTGTGCTGTCTGCGAAAGTGTCTGGCTTCTTCCCTGAGGGGGCTTTATGTCTTCTGATGCTTCACACACAGCAGCAATTATGAATCCGGACCCGTCTCCCTCCCAGATGAGTCTCCGGCTCGGACCCGGGCTTCCGGCGGAAGTGAACGGGCTCCGAGGCCCATTAATGAACAGCAGAGGCGCTCACGGTTGCCTCCATTGTATCAGAATGGATGTCTGTCCACGCGCCAAGTGGCCATTAGCGCCAATATGCCAATATGCCTGTACACCCAACAGGCTCAGGATCCTAGTGATCCCAGCACTCAGCCAGTCAGCAGCTGATTCCTGCAGCATTAAAACTGTATCAACATACTAATGAGCAATAAACATTTATCAACTGTGATAATGTGAGGGTTAAATGCTTCTAATGGCTGCAGTCGCCCGAGCTGCTGCCTTGTCTTTATTGTTCGGGAAACACACACATCACTGCCGTCAGTGGCTGCTTCGCCGTTCTTTATGAAGGAGACGCGGCTCCTTCCCCGCGTGCAGCTGTTCGTGTCAGCGGACACCGAGGCCCCTCGGCCCCCGACCGCACGAATGGATGAAGCGATGAGCCGCGTGCGTCCCAGAGGAACATCTGCTGCTGCAGAGTCGCACTCTCGCTGATCCACAGAGGCTGCGTGAGCGCCGACACATGACTGACGGCCTCAGGACCGTGTGCAGGGAGGTTTCCATCTGATCGGATGCTGGCGGAGGTTCTGTTTCCATCTCCAGGACGACGGAGGCTGAGTGGGATGGAGGCGGTGTGAGGCCGCGTGGAGCCGGGCCTCTGCAGACCCGACCCGACCCGGCGCCGCTCCATCCGCTCAGACAAGATAGTGAACGCTGATGCAAACCAAAGCACCTCTGCCGTGTAATAACCATGAATCCACTCCAGCACCGGAGCCGGGTCCTGAAACCGAGCCTCAAACACAACAATATGAAGTGCAACAGGAGCAGCGTCTCGTCTGCGTTCTTCAGGAGAACAACGTTTCCGAGCCTCAAAATCACTGTCCTCCTCCCGGAGCTGCACATTTACTCACACACCTTCAACGTCAAGCTGCAAATCTATTGACACAACATTTGAGTTGTAAAAACGTTTCCACGTCTCAGAGGTCAGAGAGGTCGCGCAGCTTTTCTTAATTACACTAGAAATGTAAAATTATTTTAGCAGAGAACTATTAAAGCCCAGGAGACGTACGGCTCCCGACGCGTTGGTCCTGCAATGATCAATCATTGAGGGCTAATTAGCCATTTTACAGCTATTTAAAAAAAGACACTCAGCCCTTTTCATTATGCTCCATCTATTTCCCCACATTTATAGCCTTTTCTTTTTCCCCAACTTTTGAAAGTTATTATAAACTTTGCGGCCTCCCGCGCTTTGTGTGTTTGTGGAATGAGGTCAGCGCCGGGCGGGACCCTGACGCCGGCCTCCCCCACCGAACCGGACCCTCCGCCACCGAACCGGACCCCCCGCTGGGCCTCCGCCACCAAACCGGACCCCCCACTGGGCCTCCGCTACCGAACCGGACCCTCCGCCACCGAGCTGGACCCTCGGCCACCAAATCGGACCCCCCACTGGGCCTCCCCCACCGAACCGGACCCCCAGTGGGCCTCCGCCACCGAACTGGACCCCCCGCTGGGCGTCCGCCACCGAACCGGACCCTTCCCCACCGAACCGGACCCCCCGCTGGGCCCCCGCTCGCCTTCCCTCAACGCGGGGCCGCAAACGTCCGCCTCCCAACTCCACGGAAGCTCCGCCAACGTGCGCATTGTCTAAGCGATTATTAAAATTTATGGCGAGCTGACTTCATCCAGCTTGCCACGCCGCACCGGCATAAGTCATAATTATGTGATGACACGGTAAGACGGAGTGTCGGCGCTGGCCCCCGCGTCCAGGCCAGTTAAATGATGTAATTAGCCCAGTAAGAGGTGAAAGCTCCAGATTGGATAAGTTATTAAATGTTTGGATGAACCTGAGCACCATTTCCCTAACTACGGCTGTCTGTGCCTCGCTCGCCCCCTCCCCCTCCCTCCATTAGCCCATTAGCAGTTATGTGATACTATATGCTGATGGGGCACTGGACGGAGAAAGTGGGTAAATGAAGCCTGCTTGTGTTATGGACTGCACTCACGAGGTACCAGTGAAGGACACGGCCCGGCTCAGCGCAGCAGCGCTTCACGACTCGCAGTTTGGGAACCAAACCGTCCCTCTGACCCTCGGCGGGTCCGGACCGGTGCTGCTTCCTGCGTTGGGACGGTGGATGTGACCCGAGCAGGACGGTGCTGTACAGGCAACACCACGCGTCAAGCTCCAGCCATCAGCCGCTCAGTGTGTGTGGTGAAGCTGTAATGGAAGGCGACGTCGCCGTCGGCCCACGGCGGCTGCCGGCGGGCCCTTGAGCCCGGGCGTGTGTGCGACGCGTGATGTAGCCGAGGGTCTCGCCAAGCGTGACTGCGTGTTATTCACACTGACGAGTTCCACTGTTCACTGTCACCTCTCATTGTGAGGGGAAATAAGCCTGTGGAGAGGCTGGTGGGGAGGAGGAGGGGGAGGATGGGAGAGGAGGGGGAAGGAGGGGGAGGAGGGGGAGGATGGGAGAGGAGGGGGGGGGGGCCCTCGCCGCCGCAGCCCAAGGACTCGCTCCGGCTTCAAGGAGAGCCGCGCTTCGGCCCGAACGCGCGCCGGCGTCGCATTCTCGGAGACGAGGCCTCTCCGCGCTGGCGTGGGGGAGGGGGGAGGGCGGGGGAGGTGCTGGGGGGTGTGATGGTGTTTGATTTGTTGTGAAGACCGGAGCAGCAGGACTCTGTAGAGTCCAGGTTGGCCCAGCGGGCCCGGCGAGAGCGACACTTCCTCTCCGTGTCCCGTCCTGCAGAGAGCCTTGACAGCAGGGACCCGGTGCTGAGCTGCGTCCCGTTCATCATCAGCAGAAGCAACCACCCACAGCGGAGGGGGGGGTTATCTGTGTCACCCCCCCCCCCCCCGTCTTTGGCCCATCTCCAGAGAGACCAGAACGCCGCTCTCTCATTGTTTTTCCTCCTGCGAGAAAATGGAGTTTGGCCTCTTACAAAGGAAAACGCCGGCACTCATCTGGTCCCACTGCCCAGAGGACCCGGCCCGGCCCGGTCCAGACCCGGCCCGTTCCCCAGCCCGGTCCAGACCCGGCCCGTTCCCCAGCCCGGCCCGGTCCAGACCCGGCCCGTTCCCCAGCCTGGTCCGGCCCGGCTGCAGCCGCATGGTCGGGGACCCTCGCCTCCTGCTTCAGTGAAAGGCCGTCACCTTCTCTGTGGTTCCTGCTCGTCTCAGCGCCGGCGTCGCGTCCGGTTCCGAGCTCGACACCATCGGGGTGAGATCTGTCTGCGAGGCCGATGCTGGAGCCTCCGTCGCCGCTGCACAAGTGGCTCTTCACTCAGTGATTACAGCCGGAGCAGCACGACGAGGGTCCTGTCGCGGCCCCTCCAGATCTGAGGTCAATTTCGCCCCCTGATTGCACTTGTTTGTGTTTGTCGTGGGGGGAGTCAGCGAGAGCTCAGCGTTGCTTTATGAGCCATCATCATCATCATCATCATCATCATCAGGAGCCCGGCTGCCTCCCTGCCTGTCGCCCCCCCCCCTCACCCCCCGCCCCCTCCGCCTGCTCTCTCGCTCACCCCCCGTGTTCGCAAATCACTTCTTGGCGTGTCAGCAGGTAAATTGTTTTGTCCTCCCATTCGCTGCTTTCATTACCTTGTGTAAATTAAGCGATACGTCGTCCGCCGGTGCGGCAGAGCGCTCACCGTGCCCACGCCAAAATCAGGAGATTTGGCATAATAAATGAAGACAAACTGGCAGTAGCGGTGCTCCTCTCCACGCGGCCTCGCCTTCATTATTCGCTTAACTTGCCGGAGAAAATGACTTAACCCTGACCTGTGCATTACGTCCCATATTCACTCCAGATAAAAGCCTTTTTACAGCGCACAACAATTTATATTCCAGCAAAGAGGCTGCTTTTCTCTGTCAGTTTTCCAATCTCGCCTCCTGAACACACATCATTAAACTTGTCTTGCCTTCCTGTATTTGTCCATCCGTCCTTCTTTTTACATAAAATCTGGCAGCATTATTCTGGGATTTGATGGCACCCACTCATTTTTTCCCCTTGGAATGTTTGATTGGAAGAAATATAGCCGTCCGGGGCCGTCTCCTCCCCCCGCTGGAATCATGCACTTGATGAAATAGTGCTCCCCCAGCAAGAATAATAAAAACAGACTTGTGCATTACAGGGGTCTCTCAATCTGCCAGCTGAGAGGAAAGAGCCCCCCTGCCTCCGACAGACTTTATAGTTATCCCTGCAGATAAATGGAAGCTGAGACCACAGGCGTGAGCTGCAGCTGGAGGTCCAGCGTGAGGCTGCGAGGGCACACGGAACCAGGACCCGTTCGATTAATCCAAAAATGAGCACCAAGTCGTTTCTTCGCAGGTAAACTGTGGTTGAGCCCATCGACTGAACATCTCGGCTCGTGAACTGACCGCCTTTTGTTTGATTCAGCCCATATTTCTCTAGTAGAAACAGGGTTCCATGCACGTGAGGCGCGCTTCGTGGCCGGAGTGAAGAGATAAAGCTATAAATGAGCGCATTCAAATGGAGTTTGAAAAGTTCCTTGTAGCCTCAGATTCAGCCTCGTGGGCAGATAATCAGCCGTAAACGGTGCTCGTTTCCACCTAACGGGCCCTGATTAATCAGCCGAACTGAGCAGGCCAATCAATGCCTCCAGTGCTTTCCATGCTGCGATGAAGAGCATCCTCCTCCTCCTCCTCTGCTCAACGTGGCTGAGAGCAGCAGTAGGAACTGCAGCCATATTTCTGTTTATTCACTCAGCGCCTGCGTTCGTCCGCATGTGTTGATGGATTTAATGAGGTGGAGGCGTGAGGCCACTTCTGCTTGAACGACGAGGCCCTCGGACCTTTTTGTGCTGAGCTGCTGTTCACACAGACGCATCAGAGGATGAGGCCCCGTTTCAAGCCCCCACCTGTTAAATGGACACGTGAAGCCCGGCCCACCGTGTCTCTGGGCTCCCGACAACAACGCGAGCCCACTTCCTGTGTGACAAACAATGCTGCTTTATGGGCGGCTTCCAGATAATGTTGTTATTAGCGTTTGCCACCTGGGGAGAAGCGGAGGCTGCGAATCCTAATGAGGCTCCAGCAGGTGTGTGAGGTTCATCCCAAGGTTCAGCTTGTGACATGGACAGTAACACACAGAACACGCAAAACTCCAGACTTAAAGGTTCCGGAGCCGCGATGATGAACAATGTACGGAAAACGTGCTCGATATTATTACGCTCTCGAAAACCCGACGAAGCCATGAAATAATGGCTTGAAATGCAGCACGTCCTGATAAACTGTGGTCGGAGCTCCGCTCAAACACGACAAGAAGAAGAATGAAACAAACAACGGGAAAAAAGTCCGTCCGCCTCATTTTTTACTGTACGAAAGTTTCACAAGGTCGTTCGCAGAGTCGCGTTAACACAATACTTGAATACAGATTTGTTTCCTTGTTCTACAAGTCACGGAGCCCTGAGTCTTTAAGCGATCATTATTACCATACAAATAGACAGATCTATTTAACAACCCGCTTTTATCGCATAACACTCATTCTTTAGTGTTTCTCCCTGAAAGGCGGCGGAACGCGTCTGGCGCCTCGTCTGCTTCCGCAGCAAAATGGTCTGCGCGTTGATAAAGGCTGAGAGCAATAGAAGAAGCAAGGCTGACATCTTCTTAAGAGATGATAGGAGCCAAATCAAATAGGATGGAGCAGTCACTCTCCCACAGATAGGTAGCTCATTTCTGCTGCCTCCCCAGTGGCGCTCTGCCGGGCCAAGATAGCTCACTCCCACTCCATTCATTATTTCATTTCCTGCCTCCTCCTTTCACGTCGTAGCCACTTCCTTTTTTTTCCCCTGGTTTTCTTTAATGAGTTGCCTATTTTTCTCGAGCGGTGATGGGAATCTTTGAAATTTAGATTTGGAGACAAAATGTTTAATCACATTTGTGGGGAAGAGGCAAAAATCAATTATTTCTATTAGACAATGCTGATTGGGAGTGAATAGAAGTGGTAGCGTTTTGAAACAAAGGCCCCGTGGAGCAGAGATAAGTGTCAGCTTTGGCCCCCTGGGGTGCGATATGTGCTTTGGCTTAATAAGCAGTTTGCAAACACTGCCCATTAAATCCATTCAAAGGGTTCATCACACCAGTACAAACAGAGGCATATAATTAATGATAGCAGCGCGTCTGGAGCTCAGTGTAAAATACAACAAGTCTGCAGCTCTGCGCGTTTACAGTCGCCTTCTCACGCGGCGCGACGCTTCACAACTTCCCGTAAAGTCGCGGCAACTTTTCCCAGACGCTGTTTACAGTCGGCCGCGGTGAATCATCGCAGGCTCCGCGTGATATTGAGCCTCGCGCTTCCTGAAGAGCACTCCGCTATCGCACGCCTGACATTCTCTGCAAATCCCTTTGAAAGTTATTTATAAAAATTAACTTCTCGTGCAAAAGACTCATTGAAAGGAAGAATTACACGAAAGATAAAAGGCGTTATCGGCGGTAAAAGACGAGACAATGTACGTGGAGAAATTGGGAAGATGACAGAAACAATGAATATTAAGTGCCTACGAATCTAAAGCTGCTGACTAAATTGAAACTGTATATCCTGAGGGGCAAGGTTTCCAAATTGCTAATTACTGTCTCTGAAAGGAGCCTGTTTCTGATATGTTTGCTTGTGAAAGGCTGCCGCTTAATGAAGCGGTGGCTCAAGTTTTTTAATATTCCTGCTCTCCGGCTTCCGGAGCTCTCCCCGGACTCTCCTCCCAGGCCAGAACAATGCTGGGCCCATGAGCCCAGCCTCCCACAGGCCCGGGAGCGGGCCGGGGGCTGGGTTCTGAGGGAGCCGCTGAGCCGCTCAAATATGGAGGCGGCAGATAAGGTGGCAGCGCCACAGAGAGGCCTCTGCCACGGCCGGGGGGGATCTGCAGTTATTAAGAGGAAGATGACAGAGATTAAATGGCTTTTGTACTCATTTTTACACTTTTCCTTTTTATTATTTGGCCTGCCTTCATCTGAGAGATGGAAATGGCAAATGACTTTTTTTTAGTTACACACTGGAGTCGACACCTTTAATCTTAAATAATCTCCGCCACAGTAATTATACATTTACATGCTTTGGCCTTTGTTTAAATAAATAAAATGCTCCCTCACATATAGAACATAGACTCAGCAGTGGCCTGAGGTCTAAGCATAGATTAACATAACTTCTAATGACACACACACAGTCCTGCTTATAAACTAGTCAGTCTAAAACGTTATGTTTCTGACCTTGTTTTGTTGAGCAGACACGTTTAAATGGTAGTTTTATTACTTATTATTATTTTTGTGCTCTTGTGTTCTCACGAGCTACTTCACTGAAACCATAACAACGCGTTTTCTTCCCCAGTTCTTCTTCTGTACTCTGAATCTGAGGAATGCTGTCTGACCGATCGCTCAGCTGATCGAAGCACGTGCAGCGAGGTCTCGCTATCTGCGCGGCGGCAGCTGCGAATGACGGCGGTCCTCCGCGGCAGCGCCGCAGCTGACGTGGGCTGTTTGGGGCGGTTGCGTCACGGCGTTGCGCGCCCCTGATTGGCTGCGCGTCGGAGCGGAAGTGCGTGTCTCGCCTCAGCTGTGCAGAAAAACAAAACAAGGCAAGCTCCCACTGGTGAGTGCTCGCGCGCAAGCTATCTCGCGCCGCGTTAGCCGCCGTCCGCCCCGTCGGCGGGACGCGGGTCCGGCGCTGAACGGCGCGTGTGGCGGGTCGCTCCCAGCGGGCTCCGCGGCCGCTCGTGTCCTCGCGCCGCGCTCACGTGCGCGCTGTTATGTAACACGGTGTGCGCGAGGCAGGCGGCACCGCCACCTCGGCTATTGTTGTGATGCTGCTGTAGCTGCTGCTCAGACGAGCGATGTTAACAGTCCACGGTCCAATGCGGTTTCATTCAGCGCCGACGTACGTTATTAGTCCGATATTTAAGGTCTCGTGGATGTACGTGGACAGACGTGTCTCACTAGTCCAAGATAACAGTCAATAATACAGCACGTCGGTGTTTAACTGTTGGGCAGCTGACGCTCTTATTGATATTATATGATACGTTTTCCACCATTTTCTCCCAACAGGGTTGTAAACATCAGTGTTGGATTTAAAATTCCCTAAAATTGTGGTTTTATTTATCTTGATGCTACAGTAGAAAGCCCACATTCAGATACTGTGATTGGGCGCTTTTGAGAAAATGTTATTGTATACAACAGTGTCAGTGAACCATGCTGTCACGTGACTTGTCCACTAAATGAACAGTTAAGGTCACAGATTCTGATCCAGCAGATCCATAACATCCTATTTGATGTTTTCAGATCCCTCACTTTGTTTATTGCTCATGCGTTTCCTCTGGGCCTCCTCTCTTCAGCACCATGATGGATGAGCTGGTGCAGGACCTGGTGTCTGCACTGGAGCAGACCTCGGAGCAGAGCAAGCTCGGGGAGCTGTGGGAGGAAATGGTCCTGAGTCCACTGCACCAGCGGCGACAGATCCGCCGGCGCAAAGGCCGCAAGCGGTACCGTGAGTCGTCCCTCTACCCCCTGGGCCACCGGCGCTGCTGGATCGACGCCTCGGAGTCCAGCTTGGACGAGGCCAAGGACCAGCGGGAGCACGCCGCCTCCACCATCGCGGCCTCCTTGGACCCCTGCAGTGACTCTGACGACCTGTCCTCCACCAGCCAGTGGCACTCCGTCATCGGAGGCTCCGTCAAGGCCAGGCAGCTCTCCTGGCCCGAGTCCGACTCCTTCACCGAGAACAACCCAGGGCGGCAGCTCCGGAGGCGCAGGAAGGTCAAACGCATGACCTCCGACGTCGCGGTCCGGCTCCAGCAGAAGCTGAAGGTGTCCAGCGTGGACGGGAAGCGGCGGCACAGGCAGTCCAGAATGCAGCATCTGTCCGGAGCCAAGAAGAGGTCCGGTTGGATGGGGGGAGACCGGCAGACGGACGGCGCCAGGCTGATGGGAACGGAGTGCTGGAAGAGGAAGTTCAAGGAGCACAGAGACGGGGCAGACGAGAACATGTCCGAGGGGTAATTTGGATGCTTCTTATCAATCGTATCAGAGCCCCGGGCTGATTCTGAGTCTAAAAGAATCCTGTTTGTGAGAAATAAGGTAGTTTATTAATTATTAATAATGTGTTTATCTTTAAAACGCTTTAATTTATCACTTAATACTCAAAAATAACGACATGGTGAAAATTTGTTTATTAAATGTTAGCATAAAATCACTGTTCACAGGCCTTAATCAGATACAAGCAACAAGGCCGCCTTTAAGACGACCTGTCCTCAACCAAACCAAGAAACGGTATCACAATCACGCCCCTCCACTTTATCGAGTTGACATTAAAAATGAATGATAGAGTCTCTTCATCCTCCTCTCCCATAGTTGAAATGACCACCAGGGAGAGATCTTTGATAGCGAAGCCTCCAGGCGTCTGTCAGCTCATTATTTCCTTTTGAGAAATATTGTCCCAAATAAATAAGCAGCTTGCTTTGGTATTGATTTGTTTTGAAATGCATTCCTGTCCCGCGCTTGATAATTAAAGCTGCGACTGTTCCCGCGTCCCACGGTGCACCTGTGCGCGCTAAGCTAAAGCTAAACTTAGCTAAACTAAACATGGCTAAAGCTAAACTTAGCTAAACTAAACGTGGCTAAAGCTAAACTTAGCTAAACTAAACGTGGCTAAACAGCGCAGAAAGAAGCAAGTATCACAGTAAAGGAGTAAAAAAGGCAGAATTAGCAATAAGTCCTCTGATATAAAACAAACACTCGAAGCCTGGAGTTGACTTGAAGTAAATCTGTGAATAGCTCAGTAAATATTATCTGCCGCGTTCCTTTTACTGCAGCAAACCGTGTTTCCACCACCAGGCAGCGGAGCAGACGTTATTAAGGTGACAAATTACTGCAATCTGCTGCAAACGCTTTTACAGTCGTCACCGCGTGCGACTGCTCCCGGCTCCAGACTCCAGTGGAAGCACGTTAGCTTTCATAGTGTTTTATAATGAGGGCGATAGGTTGGTGGGAACGCGGAGCACGTCAGCCCCTTTCATTATTTGTTGATCACATAAAAAAACGTGAGACGGCGGCAGCCTTTACATCTGCAGCCTTAATTTGTGCTGACCTCCCCGGCCCCTAAACGGTACTTGTTTTCTTACTTTATAGAAAAATCAATAGCGGTTCTGACAGAAAACAGCTCCGGAGAAGAAATAAATGGGAACGCCACCGCGCGCTGTCAATCATTTCTCACTTACACAGCGCCGCCGCTCCTGATTGCTGCTCAGTCGACTGCCACAGCGCACGGAGGGCTGAACGCGGCCCGGCGGAGGCCGGGGGTACGAGGCGTCGGCGGCCGTGATGAGGCGCTGACAGTGGCACAACAGCCGCATTTACACAGACACTGCAGCCATTGTTGAAGCGCCCGCCTCCGCTCGGCCTTTTCCGCGTCCTCCTCAAGGTCGCGCCTCGTGCGCACGCAGAGCAGCGCCCCCTCAGCCCCAGCGCACCGCAGCAGATGTCGGCGGCTCCAGTTGGGCTCCACATCCTTGATTAGGCCCGGCCCGGCCTGCTGGCAGCGCGGCCACCTGGCGCCCCGGATGGCCCGGCAGGCGGCGTCACCTGTGGCCACAGCCCGTCCCGGGCCCAGCTCCCGTCTGCGCTGCCGCGGCCCGCGTTCACCCCCGCGGAGCCGCCGCGGCTTCGTCCGGGTGCTGGAATTTATATTTTGAAAACTCTACGTGGAGTTTGGGGAAAAGCAGCGCGGCGTTTGCTGAAGTTAATTTTCATAAATCTCTGAGACTAATCCAATTACTGCGGCTCAGGGAGGGTGGGATAACCTTACAATCAGACGCCCATGGAAGAGGGCATGGATTTGGGTTGGGGCAGCTTGTTTGAAGAGCCCGACCATCCATTGTTATCAGCCCCCGTCTCTTCTTTATTCCTCTGCAGAATGAGCCCGGGCTCAATAAATGGCGGCTGGCCTGTAATCTCTGTGCAAACTGATCTGCCTCTCCCAGGAGCGGAGGATTATGTCCTAATGATTAGTGCTCATCTGGATACTGTGTTTTGCTTCACCTCTTTGGCTTGTGGAGACAATAGGGCCACGTGGGGAATTAAGTTCAGACCTAAAACACTGGAGTGCACTTTTCCTTTTTGCCCTTTGCGTCGCCATGGACGCGGCGGATGTGACACGGATGCTTTCGCCTCAGATGTTTGTCAACTTTTCTCGGCAAAGGTCACTGCTGAAGTGAGGAGAGGCGTTTCCTCTGGTCCTAGAAAAATGGGGGGGGTCTCAATTATTCATGCTATTAATTAGGCAGTGCTTAATGGAAGCGTCTCTGCGCAGCTCCAAGCGACAACACGTTCCACCTTTAATAAGGGTAAATACTTAATGGGAGTTTGTAATTAATTGTCTATACCCGGATTCTTTTTTTGAACTTTACACACAATCACACCAATGAGGAGCAAAGACGTTTTTGTACTTAGAAGATAGAAGATGGTGTCAAACTGCTGGAATGAATTAATCATCCCCCGTGTTTAGTCCTGGTTGCAGAGCTCGTGGCTTTGTCCTCCGCTCATAGAGCATCATGAGCTCCAGGTCTCAGCATCCAGAGGTGAGGCGTGGCCCAGCGGCGCCCACATCGCCCACGCTCCCTGAAGGTGACGCGGGGCCATCTGTCCGATCTGTGCGGAGACGCGGCGCATCAGCGCATCCCCGACCCTGCAGCGTCCTCCTGGAGGTCAGCCGGCGTCCACACCAAAGCAGGCTCCCGGCAATGAGCTCCTACTGAGGAGAAGCTTTGGGACGGGTCACGTGTGGATTTGCAATAAATGTAGAGCTCAGCGATCAGAATATGTGTGGAACCACTAAACGTGAGCCTTTGTGTCTCTGTCTCCGTCGCTCTCGTCTTTGCTGGTGGAAGTGTTGACCTTGCAGCGTCTGGAGGCTCCAGTGCAAAGTGGCTGAGGTGTGATTAAAGCAGTGCTTGTCAGGGTGTGTGTGTGTGTGTGTGTGGGGGGGGGGGGGGTTGCCTGCGGCCTGGGGGTGTGGGAGGAGCGGCACCGGAGCAGGCCGGGCGGCCCAGGCAGCAGATGTTGGCCAGTTGTTGTGTGGAAGCGGCGTCTGTGGGTCCCTCTGCGTGGGGGCACCCGGGGGGGGGGGTGCGTTTCGCTCCCCTGTCATCCTCCGCAACCCGGAGCAGATGAGATTGGAGCTGACAGCGGAGGATATTCAATTAGACTGCGCGTGTCACTCAGTGGCTTCGATCACAGTCTCCCCTCATGCCTTTGTGTTTGCGAGACCACAACGCGCCGTCGTCCTGTGTCGTCTGCATTTATGTGACCTCCGGCTTCAGACTGCGTCATTACTTTTAACATGTGAAACAGTGACTAAATGATTGGCTTCTCAGCTTCTGCCTGCGATGTGACGTCTCCCTTCCTGTTGCAGTGAGACCAGCAGCACGTGCAGCAGCGACCCCGGCCTCTTCACCAACGACGAAGGAAGGCAAGGTAACGTCAGCACAAACGGACGCCAGCGTGTGTTCACTCTGCAGTTCAGCCTCCGTGGCTGCGGCAGCGCTGAGCCTCCAGCACAAAGCGCCGGGCGCCGAGCGCCTCTAATAAGACGTTGTCATGTCGTGTTAATGAGCGCTCAAGCCTTTGCTAATCTCGTTAGCCGCGCTGGGGCCAGGCCCACTCTGATTTAACAGTTGTCACTACACCTTGAGTGTGAGCGGCGTGGTTCCTGCCGCTGCTCCGCTGACTGACAGGCCCGAGACCGCTGGTGCCGTCTAGCTGTCTGGGAGCGCGTTAAAGGGCCAGTTCACCCAAAATGGACCGTCTACAGTCACCGGCGCTAGCAGAGACTCTGCTACGCTAGCACCAAAGGCTCAGTCCTTGAAAAGCCCAGTGTGTGAGATACAGTCTAGACCAAATGCTGTACAGATCTGTCTGTCTGTCTGTCTGTCTGTCTGTCTGTCTGTCTGTCTGTCTGTCTGTCTGTCTGTCTGTCTGTCTGTCTGTCTCTCTGTCTGTCTATCTGTGTGTGTGTGTGTGTGTGTGTGTCTGTCTGTCTGTCTGTCTGTCTGTCTGTCTCTCTGACTTTCTCTCTGTCTCTCTGTCTGTCTGTCTGTCTCTGTCTGTCTGTCTGACTGTCTGTCTGATTCTGTGTCTGATTCTTTGTCTCTCTGACTGTCTCTTTGTCTGCCTGTCTCTCTGCCTGTCTGTCTCTCTGACTGTCTCTGTCTCTCTGACTGTCTCTCTGTCTGTCTGTCTGTCTGTCTGTCTGTCTGATTCTCTGCCTGTCTCTCTGTCTGTCTGTCTCTCTGACTGTCTCTGTCTCTCTGCCTGTCTGTCTCTCTGACTGTCTCTCTGCCTGTCTGTCTCTCTGACTGTCTCTGTCTCTCTGCCTGTCTGTCTCTCTGACTGTCTCTTTGTCTGCCTGTCTCTCTGCCTGTCTGTCTCTCTGACTGTCTCTCTGCCTGTCTGTCTCTCTCTCTCCCTGTGGGCTCAGGTGACGATGAGCAGAGCGACTGGTTCTTCGAGGGGGACTGTGGAGTGGGCCCGGCTGTGGCCAGCCTGCTGCCCAACCAGCTCTCCCTGGAGGACAAGCGCCCGTCCACTACGTTCCTGCTGCCCGCGAGGCCTTCTCAGAGAGGCTCCAGAGGTTCGAGCTGCAACACTAGTCCTAGATATACGTCAGTGTGTGAACAGAGGAAACACGACTCCAGAAGATGCTCTAATTGACACTATACATAAAAGTTGTGTACAGTCAGTGACCTTTAGATGCTCAGTCTTGAACTCCAAAGCGCCCGGAGCGCTTTGTCCCTCTTGTATCTGACAGTAACTGACAGTAAACGAGTCTTCCTCCGTCCAGTCACTGTCCTTTTTGTGCAGGATACCCTTCACGACTCAAACACGTCGCTGGCTCCGCCGCCTGCTGCATCAGGAAGGAGAGGAGGAGGATTCCCAGCAAGGTCAGGGCCGACCAGCCGCCCCCCTTCATACACGGAGCTCTGCATCTGACTGTGTGTTTGTGTTGAACAGGGCACCAGTAAGACGGTGTTTGTAGAGAGGCTCACGCACTTCTCCCAGGATCCGTATCAGAGGGAGTAAGACAGTGTTTGTGCTGCTCAGTCTGTTTCCTTTATCGCTCTGTGTGGTCACATTTAACATTCATCTCTTCTCTGCAGCTTTTGGCTGCCGTCGAAGCGCGACAGGAGCCAGGTACGTGTTTGTTCCATCGCTTCCGCGGGTCGTTCACCCTCCGCTTGTCGAACCTGAACCTTTCTGACCCTGTGCTTCCAGCTGAAGCCTCTGTGTCCCATCGGCGTGGTGTCGGAGAGCTCCCGCCTCAGATGTTCGTCCTCGGTCCGGAACAGGTACGCGGTCCACGCCCGGCAGCTGCTCAGGCCTGAACAGCAGCGCAAACATGTAGTCTGTCGTTATGAAAGCACACGTCGAACACATTTAAAGCAAAGTTGAGTCCACGTCACGGTAATGTACGTCTCGAGCGACGGGAACGCTTGAAGTCAACAGTTTTGAAGGTCAGCGTTGCCACACAGAAAAACGGCGTCACAAAGTTCTAATGCAGATTCAAATCTCCACATTTCTGGGACTGAGCAAAAATATTCCAAATAAAGGTTTATCCTGCAGATGTTTGTCAAAGCGCCGCATGGCTCCCAGTCATGGGCGCCACCGTTGGATGTGGCGAGCCGCCCCTCGGCCTCCACGCGGTGGGACTCCTGGCTGTATTGTTTCCACTCTGCCTATTTATGGTGCATTCTTAATTTGGTTTCACACGCGCCGTCCTCCCTCTCTCTTGGGCCGTTTCACAGAGAGCGCCGGCGCTCCTTGATGAGGGGCAAAAACACGACTGCTATGAAAAGCCCCCGACTTCTTAGGGCTTTCTTTTCTGAACCGGCCCTTTCTTCTCCACCTGAAAGGTTCCTTCAGATTCCAGTTTGAGGCATTGTGAATACTAATTTTTCTCTATTAAAAAGCCCTCATATCCCTGCCATGCTCTCATTTGAATGGCGGACTCAGGGGAGACCTCTTAATTCCTTTATAGTGGGATTCAAGACCCTTCACTTCAAAAAGTATAAATCATACTCCCAAATGAACGAGGGAGAAAGGGGGACTGACGAGAGGGGCTTCTGATGTGTCCCGTTGGACGGCACCAGCCCAGTCTCCTCGCGGAGCTGCTGAGATGCAGCCTCCAGTGAGACGCGGCTCCGTCCTCCGACCCGGCTCCACGCCGGCGTCGGCGCCGTGAGCAGCGGTGCAGATGCTGCTGCTGAGACTCTCCCCTCCGTCCGTCCGTCCGTCCGTCCGTCCTCCTCCTCTCGTGTTTAATTTCTTTGTCAGCTGCCGACTGACTCCCAGCGCTGAGCTCCCGCGCGTCTGACTTTCCTGGGTTTTCACGCACCCTTGGGAGAAAAGTGCTTTTCTCTCCACGGGCTCAGTGTACACATTAATCTCGTACTGCGGCCGGGTTGAAGCGATACCGTATCAATAAAAGCTGTCATCTCCTGTTTGGCGAGCGTTGACGGCAACAATCAGAGCGCTGATGTTAAGTGATGGAGGCTGCGAGCGGCGGCAGCCTGTTTATCCGGGTCTCAGCGAGTGAATAGGCGTGATGCTTGGTGGGATTTGACTGTAATGCCTGGAGCCGCCGGGCGCGTTAGGATGCATAACTGCCTCCCACCTGAGCCAGGCAGCAGCAGCTTTTATCTATTGACTTATTTATTTCTAAATTACACTTGTGCTGTGAGATAAATCATAGTCTCATGCCACTCCCCTCACACTTTTCATTTTAATTGTGAGATCTCGGTGTCAGCAGTTAGTATATTGGTGTGAGTGGCCTATTGATTATTGATTTGGAGCTATTGATTATGTTCCCAGCAGACCTTAATCCTTTCTGATTCATTTGAATACCTCTATTAATCTTGAGATCCTGCTCGCAGGACGCTAGCGCGTACGCTAATGAAAATAGATGGTCGCTTTGTAGCCGCAGCTTCTCACTCTTTTGATTTATGTTTTTTAATTGATATATTTGCTTTTGGATGTGGACGCCAAAATTACAATTGACCCTGTGTCAGTGCTGCTTTAGGTTTCACCCCAAGGGACCGCGCTGCATTTAAGAAGTGGCTCATCCGCGTGGGAGACGTCCTTGTGTCTTTGTGGGAGGATTCAGTCGCAGTCGGCCTTCGTCCTTACACTTGTTTTTCATTGCTCATTGCCTCTAAGTAAATCTTTGTCTTCTCGTCTCGCTTTCAGTTTATTTAGGGACACAACAACGGGCCAACATCTGTCGCGCTGCTAAAACTGATGAAGTAACAGATGTTAAAAACCAACAACGCCGCTGTACATCTTTTATGGCTCCTTTCAGTTTCGCGTGGAGCTGGTTCGAGCCTCTGGGCTCCGCTCGGAGGGGAACGCTGCTGTTTTGCATGGGCTAATGAGCCAGCTGATGTTGTTCTCCTCCGTGATTAGCCGTGTGCTGCGTATCGGCCCCCGCAGCGGGGGAGGGCCCTGCCTCCCCCCAGGCTGCAGGGCCCAGCGTGCCTCGGCAGCGGTGTAATGAGGAACGCGGTGCAGAGATGACCACATGCATCGGGGTATTACTTTTAATACCGCGGGCGTGCCTCGTGAAATAATGCTACGTTTAAACGCCGATCGATTATGGAATTAAAAAGTTAGTTTGCAAAGATTTACTGTGAGGAGTTCAATGCCTGAGCTCTTTATCAGGAGCGCAAATGGCTGGTTATGTGCTGTCCGACAGAGCTGCGATTGAGGGATCGATAGGTGCGTGATTTACTAACTGGAGTACAGGTAATCAATAAGTATAAAAGTAAATGAAATATGCATTACTGGGATTTTATTAGAGAGGGGTAGCAGGCGGAGAATAACGGTCAGGCCATTTATTTTTATATCTATTGATTATACAACATAGAGACTTGCTTCAAAGCGCGGCCCGCGCAGCTCTCAGCGCCCGGCGCCGGCACCGTCGGGTGATGGATGGGCGTCCGGGTCATGGAACACGGTGCCTGTTAAAAGGCTGCGGCGGCGGGGCCTCATTGCACCGCGCGCCTCTCAGAGTTCCAGCTTCATGGAGGGAACGGGAACGAGCCTCCCTCTGCGTGAACCTGTTGTTCTGCGGCGCGTCATAAATTAGGTTTTGTTACAGTCGCGGCTCCTCAGACAGCGACTGCTGTGCAGCATAAACCAGCGTGGGCTCGGTCTGTGGTCGCGTGCCCTCCCTGCATCGCGCCCCCCACCGAGGTGATGGGACGGGCCTTGACCTCATCTTTACATCTCCGGAGTGAGGGCTATTAAACGGGGGGGGGGGGGGTCTTTCCTATTTCAGGGCTCTGACATGTCACATGCGACGAATTGGGCAGCTATAATTTGTTTACGTGAACTCTGCAGTGACTCAGCCACATGCTCCCTGTCTCCTCTCCTCATCAGATATTCTCTGTGTTGCGACCGTGGATTAATTGAGGGAAATAAAGCTGCCGTGGAGGCTCGGCTGCAGGTTTAGACGCGTGAAGCCGCCGTGGACGGACTCTCGCCCTCATGTTCCTCCTCTGTGTGCCTGCAGGCAGACCAGCGTCCCTCCAGGACTGTTTTGCACAGGAGACCTGAGGAGGAGGAGGAAACCTGCAGCGGAGGCCCTGTCCGTCACCACATCAGGTAACGCTGGTTCCGCTGAGGATCCTTCATTCGGCGCCCCATTCGCACATTGATGTGGAGCCGTTGGTCTGTATGAGGATCCCATCCTCCTGCCTGAAATGTCTCAGCTATTAAACGCTTGGCATTTGTTTTGAAATCCGCCCGGACACTTTTCTACACAGTTGTGTAATAAGAATTTCATTTATTGCCCTAGGTCAAAAATCCTGTTTCCTTTTTACTGGTTTAACTGGTTGCACTGGAGGAGTCCCACCTGCAGCAGCGCCGCCTCCATTTGATTTTCTGTATTAGGCATGTTAACACCAGAGGGAAGTGTGCACTTACTTCTGGAAGCTGTGTCACATTTGAAGGTTTCTGTTTAAGGCAGAGGAGAAGTGTGATGTGTGGTTCACACTATTAGAGGTGGCACCAGGCGGCGGCCGCTGTGCGTGCGCTCGGCCCGATGGAGCTGCCTTTTTTCATTAGACTGATGGCTCGGGGCCTCGTGTCTCTGCCGGATTGAAATCTGAATTGGTTTGTCCAGCTTTACTTCTGCTTCCCTGTTCTGCGCCTCACTCCTGCAGCTGCTGTTTGTCATTTAAATAACAAATGCTGGTGCTTCCTTGATTTAGTGCGGGGTGCAGGCCTCTGATGTATATTAATATTGCCGCACAGTGCACTGTACCGGGGTCCATCATTCATTTGGATAAAAGAGGTGGAATTTAAAAACAGCCGATGCTTTACTTGGATACAGATTGCATCCATTTATTGCGCTGACTGATGGAACGGCCGGGGACTCTGTCCTTCACCTCTCCATCGCTGAAGCGCTTCCCATAAAAGTAAAAAAGGATTCACCCCTGGGCCGCACGGACCCTCGTATTCAACGCGAGGACGAGGGGCATCCCTCAGCGCCCGACACTTAACAGATTCACAGTCTGCTGTAGAGGAGGTAAAAAGGGGAGGAGGAGGATTTAAGATACTACACAAGCACGAGCGCTGGGCTTTTCTGACCTGGGAGAAGACGAGCATCCTTGTTATTGGTTGTAATTGCTCAGAGTGGGCGACTGGAAGCAGCTTCTGTGTGTTTTCCTAATTTTTGAGCGCGAGGTTTATCATTCATCCCGTGTCCGATGTCAGTTTCTGCAGCGGCTGTGCTCTGTATAAATCTTTACCTCGGCAGCCGGCTGCACCGCGTGCTCTCCGTAATCACGGCGCCGCCGCCGCCATGAGACGCACACTCGCTCTGACAAGCTTCCCCACTTCCTGTGTGCAGATTTTGGTTGGCTGCCACTCCAACGCCAGCGCGTACAGGAACCAAATCAGATTGGGTGATTTGTGAGCGGGAGCCGCTTACGGCGGACGCCTCGCGGGCGCCGCGGCTCCGCGTGAGTCTCGCTCAGCGAACATGACAGTCTCTGTTGCCCTCGGCCACGGAGAGCGGATCCTCTACGTGTTAGCGTTGATTTGAAACTCTGTAATCAGGAGTGAAAATGGTGTGCGGCTGGAGTCGTCTTCAGGGCTCCGTGTGGAATTACTGCGCTGGAACCCAGCTGCTGCTTTGTCTTCTTCCTTTACCCTTTTAGCACTTCCACAGCAGTGTTGAAGCTGCCTGTGAAAAAAGCTCCCACAACTTATCAGGCCAGGTATCTGTTTGGATTAGACCCCCGCTCCATTCCTCAGCCGCAAATTGACCATTTTCTACATTTCTTACCAGCATCAACCCAGGAATTCAACTCTGTCCAACAAGTCCTTGCTCACGCGAACAATCCTCGCCGGCCCGTTGCTATACGATATAAGAGCCTTATTCTCCAAGCTGATCAGTCGCCAGTTTTATTTAGGTTTGTTTGTATGGATTTGAGCGTCACATGAAAATGAATACGTTTCACACAGTAAGGAAAGATGGATCAGTGTGAAGATCCTGATGGATTATAATAGCTTTGGCTGCTCTCACACACAGACTAATTAATTATTGCAGTTTTACTCCTCCCCTGCTGTAACGTCCTTCATCTATATCTCTACGAAGGAACGATGGTAATAAACCCAAACTTGAACTTATTCACTGCGAGAAGAGTTACGAGTTTGGAGTAAATAGGTGGAATAAGGTGGGAGCGCTTTGATTAACCTCGTCAGACGCCGGGCGTGCCGGTGGAGGCCAGGCCCAGATGGTGGTTCGGGTGGAGGCCTGGGTGGTGGTTCGGGTGGTGGTTCAGGTGGAGGCCCGGGTGGTGGT
Organism: Betta splendens; assembly: GCF_900634795.4. Taxonomy (NCBI): domain Eukaryota; kingdom Metazoa; phylum Chordata; class Actinopteri; order Anabantiformes; family Osphronemidae; genus Betta; species Betta splendens. The sequence continues at coordinate 2,437,993 of NC_040900.2, read as the reverse complement.
TCAGGTGGAGGCCCGGGTGGTGGTTCAGGTGGAGGCCCGGATGGTGGTTCAGGTGGAGGCCTGGGTGGTGGTTCAGGTGGAGGCCCAGATGGTGGTTCAGGTGGAGGCCCGGGTGGTGGTTCGGGTGGTGGTTCAGGTGGAGGCCCGGATGGTGGTTCGGGTGGTGGTTCAGGTGGAGGCCCGGATGGTGGTTCAGGTGGAGGCCCAGATGGTGGTTCAGGTGGAGGCCCGGGTGGTGGTTCAGGTGGAGGCCCGGGTGGTGGTTCAGGTGGAGGCCCGGATGGTGGTTCAGGTGGAGGCCTGGGTGGTGGTTCAGGTGGAGGCCCAGATGGTGGTTCAGGTGGAGGCCCGGGTGGTGGTTCGGGTGGTGGTTCAGGTGGAGGCCCGGATGGTGGTTCGGGTGGTGGTTCAGGTGGAGGCCCGGATGGTGGTTCAGGTGGAGGCCCAGATGGTGGTTCAGGTGGAGGCCCGGGTGGTGGTTCGGGTGGTTCAGGTGGAGGCCCGGGTGGTGGTTCAGGTGGAGGCCCGGATGGTGGTTCAGGTGGTGGTTCAGGTGGAGGCCCGGGTGGTGGTTCAGGTGGAGGCCCAGATGGTGGTTCAGGTGGAGGCCCGGGTGGTGGTTCGGGTGGTGGTTCAGGTGGAGGCCCAGATGGTGGTTCAGGTGGAGGCCCGGGTGGTGGTTCAGGTGGAGGCCCAGATGGTGGTTCAGGTGGAGGCCCGGGTGGTGGTTCAGGTGGAGGCCCGGGTGGTGGTTCAGGTGGAGGCCCGGATGGTGGTTCAGGTGGAGGCCTGGGTGGTGGTTCAGGTGGAGGCCCAGATGGTGGTTCAGGTGGAGGCCCGGGTGGTGGTTCGGGTGGTGGTTCAGGTGGAGGCCCGGATGGTGGTTCGGGTGGTGGTTCAGGTGGAGGCCCGGATGGTGGTTCAGGTGGAGGCCCAGATGGTGGTTCAGGTGGAGGCCCGGGTGGTGGTTCGGGTGGTTCAGGTGGAGGCCCGGGTGGTGGTTCAGGTGGAGGCCCGGATGGTGGTTCAGGTGGTGGTTCAGGTGGAGGCCCGGGTGGTGGTTCAGGTGGAGGCCCAGATGGTGGTTCAGGTGGAGGCCCGGGTGGTGGTTCGGGTGGTGGTTCAGGTGGAGGCCCAGATGGTGGTTCAGGTGGAGGCCCGGGTGGTGGTTCAGGTGGAGGCCCAGATGGTGGTTCAGGTGGAGGCCCGGGTGGTGGTTCGGGTGGTGGTTCAGGTGGAGGCCCGGGTGGTGGTTCAGGTGGAGGCCCGGGTGGTGGTTCAGGTGGAGGCCCAGATGGTGGTTCAGGTGGAGGCCCGGGTGGTGGTTCGGGTGGTGGTTCAGGTGGAGGCCCAGATGGTGGTTCAGGTGGAGGCCCGGGTGGTGGTTCGGGTGGTGGTTCGGGTTGTTGTTCAGGTGGAGGCCCGGGTGGAGGCCAGGCCCCGCTCGGACCCACTGGGCCCCCCACCCGTCCCTCCCTCCGCCTCCAGACGGCCGCGTGACGGATCGCCTGCGTCTCCGGCCCGCCGTGTTCCTGCCCGGCGGTCCGGCCCCCTCTCATTAATGCCCAGGCTGGCGCGAGGGCCGAGTGGCAGCACAAGACAAATAACGGTACCACTCAGCCATCACTTCTGCTGACAGAAATGCAGCCCACCGCACTATTTCGCCCGCTCCGGCGCCACTGCCCGCGTCCTTCACAAGCCCCTCTCTGCTGCCTCTCCACCTGCACCTGCCTTTGCTGCTTCACCAAACTTTGATGGTGGCGGGGCTTTTTTTCTGGTGCAGTTGCTGGAGGCTGAGTTTAACACTGAAATCCACACAAGTTGTCCCGCAATCATGAACCTGCCGACTTTGTAACCACTCAAATCCTTCTGTGCGGCGACAGATTTGTTTTTGGCAGCTCAGCGAGTCAGGTGCTTCTTGACTCACTTGTGTGCAAATCTCTCACTGGGAGGTCTGATTTGAATGTCCTGTTTTTTCAAGTGAAAAAACAGCCAGTGTGTGTGTGTGTGTGTGTGTGTGTGTGTGTGTGTGTGTGTGTGTGTGTGTGTGTGTGTGTGTGTGTGTGTGTGTGTGTGTGTGTGTGTGCGTCGGCGGGCGAGCGAGAGACGAAGCGAGCAGGAAAGAGAGAAACACAAAGGCTAATCATTAAAGAGCTATTCAGCCCTGTTCATTTAAGTGTTGGAATCAGCAGGCCCATTACTGTCAATGTGTAATTAGCTGATTAATAAACAGGGGGAAGGGGAGTGCTCCAAGAAGGCCTGTAATGATTGTTTTTAGAGAGCATCACATGAGAGCTTATTAAGATGGTTCCATTCAATCTCCCATTATCGCCCACAATAAACGCTGCCACCGACAGAAAAGCTTTGCGTTCTAATGTCTGGAGTGACCTTGATGTAAAACCAGTTGAGAACAGGCCAAAGATTCATGCAGCTGACCACTGCGTATGCTTTACAATGCAGGAATATGTCATTGGATGAGTTGTGTGTAAATTACCTTATCTGAAACAAATTGGATTTATACAGAAAAATGAGAGTATCCTGCAAAACTTCATTCATTTCATCAATGCAGCTTAAAGGTGAAACTAATATGAGAGACTAATTACATGCAAAGCGAGATAGTTCAAGTTGTGATTTGACATAAATGAGATTATTGTGGTTTACAGCTAATGAAAACCCCAAATCCACAATCTCAGAAAACTTGAATATTGTGAAAAGGTTTATTATTTTAGGCTCAATTATGTTAAATCACGGCTTGAACTTGATGTAATGTAACTGTCTCATATTAGTTTCACCTTTCACCTATTTCACCTGAAATAAATGGCGTTTTGCACAAACCGTTCCAGTATCACCTGTGAAACCAGTACTAGTTGGGGTGCAACGTTTTCTTCTTCAGGGCAAAGTTAAGAAAATCAATTTGTGTGGGTAGTTTTCCTTTGGTCATGGCCTATTAGTCCTCCATGACCCCTCAGGTCTGTGACTGTGACCCTGTGGAAGTAAACTACCCGACCTTTAATGAAGGCGCAGCAGATGGTTCCACCTCAACCAGCTTCGCTCCACTTTTCCTTTGTTGCTGCCAACTGTGGGAAGCTGAACGCCGATCCCGGCCTTTGACTGCGTTTAACCTGCGTGTTGGAGTTGAACTCGGCGGTGGTTAGTCATCGTTCCCTCAAGAAATATTAATCAATTATCTTGGCCGCCGGATCAGTTTGGGGAAGAAGTCATCTGGAAAGAGGCACAAGCAGATATAATGGGAATGAGCAAAAGCACATGCCAGTGAATGCTGTAATGCCTAATCCTTTGAGACAGCCCAGAGCCACAATGTCACTTCTACTTCCCTCGTCCTCTGCTCCGGGGCCGCGCGGCAAACGTCTTGTGTGACCGCCACTAACTTTTTTTTTTGGAGGGGGGGCATCAGGAAAGGTTTATTCATCAACGCGAAGCAGCAGGAGCAGGAAAGCATGTTAGGGAGCGCAATTGTTTTAGACTTCCTCTCTCTTGTGTGAAAATTGGCCCTGGTTCTCTTTCAGATATTTCCCTTCACTCGCAGAGACGGAACGCTTTAAAGGCGGCCGAGATCAAGAGGGAGGAGGGCGGCGGGGACGGGCGGCGGCCAGCGAGACGTGAGCGCGCGATGAATGGCTTTGAGAACATACAGCGACTTACGCAGCATAACTGGAGGGGGGAGTTAAGCCACAGCGCAGATTGGCCTTTTAATAACCATGTCCACATGTCATATGGGGCCAAATTGGATTTGGCTCACTTGACCAAAACCTCATTAATATTTAACCTATTAGAAGAGGATCGCTTCAAACTCAGGGAGGATCCGCGAGTCGTGGAATAGTTGAAATGTTTATTTTAACAGGGAAGAAAGCAGCGATTGATGCCGGCGTCTTTACTGTCTCTTCTTTTTGTTGTGTTACACGTTGAGAATATAATATAAGCCTCTCTCTCTCTCGCTCGCTCGCTCCCTTCCGCAGATTGCAGCCCGTTTCAGAAGGAGGACCAGCGGGAGGAGGAGCAGGACGCCCCGGCGGCGCCGGAGGCCGCGGGGGCTCCGGCGCCGCTCGCTTCCCGGGCGTTTTCATGTGGGCAGCTCCGACGCTTGTCTTCCCACCGTGACGACCACGAGGACACCTGAATGAGGCTGGACAGACACACCTTAGCCTGGAAGCAGGTGAAAGGATAAGAACTGTGGAAAAAAATAAAACCTTTATCAACAGGGGAAAAAAAAAATCAAAGCACATCATAACTCCTCAAATCAGCATGTTACTGCGACATCCAGTCTTTCCAGGTAGTATATTAAGCATGACAAATGTTAATGCAATCAAGCCTTGTTAAGTACTCCACCATCTCCTCAAGGAAGAAGGCAGCTTCAAGAGGCTCCTCGTTCGACCTCAGACCCGGCGGCTCCTCCTGTTTCCACAGGCGGCTGCAGGCCACCTGCCACCATACAATTCAACAATTATGCCCACTCTAGTAGCGGCGCGTTTGTCAGCAGGAACAGTGGGAGGATGGTCAGGTGAGGCTGGGGGGGTGGGGGGGTGCACGTCGGGCGCTCGGAGCGAGGCGAGCGTCAGAATGTTTAGCTGCCACATGCTGCTAGCGGCTTCAGAGAGACGACCACCGGTAGCGAGCCGCACAAAGTACAGGCGTCCTATTAGCATGGGTTTGAAAAGCTACAGTTTGTACAAAGGCGCTCATTAGCACAACACAGAGGGAGCGCGTCGCGGGCCTCGAGGGCCGCCTCTCCTCCCTCCCTCGCTCCCTCCATATTCAAATTTCCCTCAGACGTGTTTCAGTTCAAGGCCGGCTGCGGCTCCGTTTGAACGGCCCGTTTTGCAGCCGCGTTGCGTTTGGACCTGTGCAGTCGATGGGTTCCGGGAGGCGGCGCGTCGCACGCAGTCACTTCACCTGCCCTCGGGCCGACGCCGCGGCGGCGCATGCGTTTAGGAGAACGAACCCAGAGGTTCTCTGCAAGATGTCACACGAGGACTGTTTTCAGGAAAATGCAGTCCGGCGACGCTGACCTGAGCTGAAGAAGCCCGCGACCGCGACCGACGACGTACACGTGTTCACATTGTAGTTAAATGAGCGGCGCCACACGTTGAAGTCCGGTTTAACCCTAGACTCGCATTTCGCTGAATGAGACTCTCCAATTAACGTGAGTTATGCGCACGCAATAATCGCTCTGAGGAGGCTTTATGCGGCCGCGTCGGCCGCCATGACATTTATAAATGCTGTGTGTGCACACTGCTCCGAATGGATGCCTCACACCAGACATCCTGCCACAGGAATCAGTCACCGAGCGGAGGCAGGGAGCCGCCCCACCCCCACCCCACCCCCACCGCTGCAGCACCGCGGGCTCCAACACCAACGCACATCTGGCTCCATTAGAAAAAGGAAGGTTACATTGATGCGCCTCCTTAAGATACGTGTCCCCGAACAGACTGACAAGTATTGACTGTGTCGTGTTTTAAGTGGAGTGTCTCACTGTTGCCTTATCCGTCAGTCGGCTTTTCGGTGCCAAAGCATCGACGGCGGAGGGAGACGCATCAGCTGAGACTCAGCTCCGTCGGTGCGAGGAAGCGACGGCGTCCTGGTAATTAGCAGCCGCCGTAATGACATCATGTCCAGACCAGGTGCTGCCGAATCCATTTCCAGTGGGCAGGAAGTGGGGGAAATGGCTCCTGTGCAGCCAGTCAATTGCCCTGTTACAGTAAAGGAATCCAGCAGGCTGCTGCCGCTCATATTTCATCGCAGGTAAAGATTACCTGTCAGGCCCATGGGAGATGTATTGATTTGTTTTCCTTTTTCCGCCAGCAATCACCTGACAAAGGCACCTAGGAGGCAAGTGAGTGAGTGATGCCCGGTCTGTCTGCGCGCGTGGTGGCTCGTGGTGTCCACTGATGGGTGGAGAGGTGATGAGGAGCAGGACAGATAATGCAGTCATAAACTCTGCTTGAACCTCGTCTGTATGCATGCGGCCCCCCTCCGCCCGGGGTCAAAGGTCAGGCTTGTCTGTGGCCTTAGGAAGGAGACAGGCACGTGAGCGAGCCGTTCTGGTTCCTGTTGACAAACGCGGCCCAAAGTGGTGCAGTCTCAGCGTGGTCTGAGGGATCAGTACGATTTACATGAACTCGTGTTTTCTTGGCAGCTAAAAGTATTTAAATATCTTCATTCTTCAGTGGAATGTCAGCCACAAAGCCATGCATTTAGTGCTCACACTGTATTAATGTGTATTTATCACGTGATGCATAATTACAGCTTCGGTAATTGAAGATTTGTGTCTAAGGACATTAAATTAATAAATTCCTTTTCTTGATAGAGTAGATCTGTAGATTTTTTTAAATTTCATTTACAAGGATTTAAATCTCCCTGATGTCGGGGCTCTTAGGCAGCTATCCACGTTTGATACAAACAGCTTCTTATCGCACAAGCTGTTATCTTTATGTGTAATAGCAGCGCAGGCATGCCTAATTGCTTTGCAAATGATCTAAAGAGGATTATTCCTCCATTAGGAAGCTGCACGGTGTCACTAGATGTTACACAGACATTACAATGGTAATTTTTGCCAAACCTGCAGAGCTGAAGCTGTATCTGTTTTCAATTATCGCCAATTAGTATTATGGTGACATAATCGTAGTTTGAGGCTTTAAAATGACTCCGTATGATTATATTTATGGACTAATACAAAAAGGAGCTGCTGCACTGTCTGTGTTGTGTATATCTTCACATATAAGGGATTTGAAGGAGTACCGTGTGTCAGACAGTAGCTGATGTTGTGAACTTCGTGTCACGGATTCCTCCCAAAAATATCATCAGTGTCCATTTCAGTTAATAAATGTGTGTGCAATCAATGAAGTCCACGTGTGTGTATGTGACTGTGTGAGGACGTGCTCATTGCAGCTGTGGCTCAGCAGCTGTAGCGTCGCCACCCGGTGAAATGTGGCTGATGGGACTTTACCGGCTCTGACAGTGGTCATGTTGAATACGGTCTGACAGAGAACTAGTCCCTGGGCTGCTGGCGACTATCAGGAGGTCCCCTGCTGTTCATGTTAAAGCTGAAGATGGCGGTCGTCACAGCAACTCTCTGCTCCTGGGTTAAAAATCACATCATCAGTTGTGTGAGCACCCGCAGCCGCCGCTTCTCTGCCAGATTGATGGCGAAATAGAGGAAAAATCAATGGCTTCCTCTCATCACAAACAGCCAGCTCTGTCATGTTGGGAGCTCCATGTTGCCCTCACTCACTCTCGCTCCACTGTGGGAAACTGAGCGCTGAGTTTGGACAACGTGACAGATGTGAACAGACCGGAGTCTGTCGAGTGTTGAGTCAATGACAGATTTCAATCAGCAGCTTCATCCGTGAGGAATCAGGTCTGCTTTTCCAAAGCGATGGCGGTAACTGGTTCCCAGTTAACCGTTAGCTGCTTGGTGACTGTATGAGCAGCAGCCAGCCTCCATCACTTCACGCTTATCACCGCACACGCCGCAGCTGTGAAGGGCCCCTTTCATTGCATCACAGGCCGCTTCCCTCTGTGATCGGAAATCCAAATATCACGTATCGGCTGAATGCAATATTCACTTAGCGCGAGATAGCGCTCGCGTGTCCACTTCAGGACAGACACCAGATCTGAGCGTGGCCGTCGGCTCTTTGCGCCTCATCGTCGGCCTGCTCCTGTGTTTGAGCGACGTCGGTGCCGGTCCCGCTGCCTCGGCCCGCTTCCACCGGCGCCTCCATCCCTTATCATTTTTGCTGGCATTGTAATCAGAGCGTTACGAGCCTCAGCAGGTGACGTACGCAGAAAGTTGTGTGTCCTGACAGCCAATAAAAACCTTATAATCTCCATGATACAAGTGGCCTGTTTAAAAAAATACTAACTAGTGCTATCACTCAGACCGCCCCCTTCCCCTCCCTTTAATGCCCTTTTTTTATTTAATATATAGCCCATGAAAAATGAGAGACTCCCGCCTCAGCGTGTAGATATTTTGTTGCTGATGATGCGAGACGAATTTCCATCACAGCTTTGTTTCCAGCGGGTGAGCGGATAATCCTTTACAGCGCAGGGAGGGAGGGCGCCGCTGCCATCAATCTGCGGCTCGTAGCCGCCGCCTCACCTGAGCAGAACGCCGGCCGCCGCCAAAGACGACGACGCTGGAGCCGCACTCACGCAGGCGCCTTCAGAACCCTCCTTAACCCGCGCCGCACTTCTTCACTTGTGTTTCATTATTCCTGTCATTGTTATTATGTCATTTTTCTAAGCGGGCGGTCACGTCTGGGGGAGCGCTATCGCTTTATTGCTGACAGCTCTTGAAACTATGTTTGCAGTGAGGTCCTCAGCTGCTCCTTTGTCAACACCAAAGCTGCCCCAGAGGCTCCTCGGCCGCGAGCGCCGTGTGCAGCAGAGCCAAAGGTCCCAGTGGTGGCGGTGGCGTTCTGCCCAGGCAGCCTGTGGAGACGGGCCCTGGAGACGGGCCCTGGAGACGGGCCCTGGAGACGATCCCTGGAGACGGGCCCTGGAGACGGGCCCTGGAGACGGGCCCCTGAAGACGACCCCTGGAGACGGGCCCTGGAGACGGGCCCTGGAGACGGGCCCCTGGAGACGGGCCCTGGAGACGGGCCCCTGAAGACGGTCCCTGAAAACGGGCCCTGGAGACGAGCCCCTGGAGACGATCCCTGGAGACGGGCCCTGGAGACGGGCCCTGGAGACGGTCCCAGGAGATGGGCCCTGGAGACGGGCCCCTGAAGACGACCCCTGGAGACGGGCCCTGGAGACGGGCCCCTGAAGACGACCCCTGGAGACGGGCCCTGGAGACGGGCCCCTGAAGACGGCCCCTGGAGATGGGCCCTGGAGACGGTCCCTGGAAATGGGCCCTGGAGACGAGCCCCTGAAGACGGTCCCTGGAAACGGGCCCTGGAGACGGGCCCCTGGAAACAGGTCCCTGGAGACGGCCCTTGGAGACGGCCCCTGGAGACGGCCCCTGGAGACGGGTCCCTGGAAACGGGTCCCTGGAAACGGGTCCCTGGAGACGGTCCCTGGAGACGGACCCTGAAGACGGGCCCCTGGAGACATGTCCCTGGAGACGGGTCCCTGGAAACAGGTCCCTGGAGACGGCCCTTGGAGACGGCCCCTGAAGACGGTCCCAGGAGACGGGCCCCTGGAGACGGGCCCCTGAAGAAGACCCCTGGAGACGGGCCCTGGAGACGGTCCCAGGAGATGGGCCCTGGAGACGAGCCCCTGGAGACGGGCCCCTGAAGACGACCCCTGGAGACGAGCCCCTGAAGACGGTCCCTGGAAACGGGCCCTGGAGACGAGCCCCTGGAGACGGGCCCCTGGAAACAGGTCCCTGAAGACGGTCCCTGGAAACGGCCCTTGGAGATGGTCCCTGGACTGGCCCCTGGAGACGGCCTCCGGAGACGGGCCCCTGGAAACAGGTCCTTGGAGACGGTCCCTGGAGACGGTCCCTGGAGACGGTCCCTGGAGACGGGCCCTGAAGACGGGCCCCTGGAGACATGTCCCTGGAGACGGGTCCCTGGAAACAGGTCCCTGGAGACGGGCCCCTGAAGACGACCCCTGGAGACGGCCCCTGGAGACGGCCCCTGGAGACGGGCCCCTGGAGCCCCGTGCCGATGCAGTGGCTGGCAGGCGTGCAGCCCGCTCCTCGCCGCACCCCGCTGCATCTCCCCCCGTGGAGCCGCCGCCGCTCTGATTGACAATAATGGGAAGTGGCAGAATCGATGGGAGACAAGCGGAGGAGCGCGTGTGGAATTCTCCCGGAGCTTCCAGTCACAGGCCAGGGGCTCCGGCGGCGCTCACCTGTCATCCCCACAGCACCGGGATTAGAGCTGTGACAGCGAGAGCCGTGGAGACGGATTCATCTGGGCCTCATCATCACTAACAGACTGTAAATGGCAGCTGTGCTGCACAAGCAGACGATGCTACCGGACCGGGCTCGGAACCACAACACTGGGACCTGTATGAAAAGAATAACTCTGGGAAACACACAAACACCAGATGTAAAAGGATCGTACGCTTTAATGAGCCGGCGGAGTCAGGGTTCTCCAGTTTCAAGGATTAAAGTAGCAGTTCACCTTGTGCTGTGCGTGCGTGTATGTGTGTGCGCGTGTGTGTGTGTGTGTGTGTGTGTGTGTGTGTGTGTGAGTGTGTGTGTGTGTGTGTGTGCGTTTGTGTGCGTGTGTGTGTGAGTGTATGCGTGTGTGTGTGCGTTTGTGTGTGTGTGTGTGTGTGTGTGTGTGTGTGTGTGTGTGTGTGTGTGTGTGTGTGTGTGCGTGTGTGTGTGTGTGTGTGTGTGTGTGTGTGTGAGTGTATGCGTGTGTGTGTGCGTTTGTGTGCGTGTGTGTGGAGGGCAGGTGTCGTGACAGAAGGGCCACTCCATTCTCTAATTGATCGGCAAAAGATGCACATGAAGAAGATGTTAAAGCAAAATGAAGTCATAACGGTGGATTGAGACATTTATTAAGTCGGACGAAAGGCTCTCAGAAACGTCGAGATTGTTTATTGATTTTTGTGTTTTGGCCGGCTGAGCAGGAGCGATGCTCGGTCCTGGCGTCGGCCCTGGGCCGCGCAGCGTTCAGTGTTGTGTCCAGGCTTCCTCCTGTCGGAGGCAGGTTTAAGCAGTAAACACAGCCTCCATCAGGCTGCTGACCCGACCCGGCGCTGAGGACCCGGTGCTGCTGAGCTTCAGCGTGAGTCTGTTCATTCGCAGGAATCACGCGTTCTCAGTTTTGCGTTTCAGCTCTGGCTGTAGTTGTGCGGCGCTGCTCAGTGTTCGCTGCAGTTCAACGGCGCCGGCGACATCAATCTGCCTGTTCTTTATTAGACGGAGCAGTGAGGTGTGACTGACGGCAGTGTCCACAGATGGACTGGGGCCCACGGCACGCGGGGCCCTGGTCACCCACCCGGACAATACAATCAATAACCACACAGTCATTACGGGAGCCCTGCTCACCTTCGCGCCCCGCGGAGCCTCCTTCCACCTCACCCGTCCTCCCGTTTGGTCTCTCTCTGCGCACGTTTCCAGCCTCGTCCTTTTGAACGTTGTTTTCTGTCCAGAGTCGACTCTGCTGCTGCGGCTGCGTGTTCAGCAGTGACTGGACAGTGGTGGATGATCCGCGTGGAGCCTGGGGCCTATAAATGGTAATGCCCTCCACTTGCCTCCCTCATAAAGCATAATAAAAGAAGGTTATAAATCCTACCAATTAGCGGCGTCCATCAGTCGCCTTAATTGGAGTGTCGTGACTGGCTGGGGATGACCTTGTGTGCCAGAGAGCCAAGACAGACGATGGGCCGGGGGGGGGGCAGGGTGCGGAGGAATCTAACGGGCCGCTGTAGTACGGAGCGGAGCCGTGTGCTGGTTGAGCTGCGGCCGACGGACGGAAGAACGGACCGAGCACCGATGGGCTGCCTCTGTGTGAGGATGTGCTGAGCTCAGAACCGGACCGGCACCGTGTGATCAGCGAGCGCGTTCCTCTGCACAGGTTAAACCGACCCTTTGTCTCTCATCACCCCAGTGAAGCGCTCTCTGTGGCCGCTCCAACCCGGACCTCCGCTTCCGCTGGAGCGGGCGGCGCCGTCTAATGAAAGGGCGTGATGGGTCCTCTCGCGCTGCTCAGGAGCAGAGAACCAGCTGTCGGACGCGGCGACAGTCGCTTCCTTCCTCCCTCACCGTCCGGAGATAATTCAGTCAACGGGCTTTGAACTGCAGATAAGAGAGGAAGAGGACGACTGGACGGACCCGCGGCGCGTGGGGGGGGGGGTGCTGGGCGGGGGGATGCTGCATGAGCTCAAATCCACAGCCAGGTTCACCTCTGTTAGTGTCCTTCCCTTAAAACCTTTACGCCACTGACCGTGCCCGCGTGCCCCACGTTGTCCTGCTCCTTTCCGTCCTGTGTTTATGAACGCAAAAAGGAAATTAAGTTCCAATAAACGCTTGACAGAGCGGCCTTTGTTGTTTCTCCAGCGTCCGGGGTCCCGTGGGCCCGTGAAGGTGCCAGGTGCCGTGCGGCGCGGACCCGTGCGAGGGGCCCGATGAAAGGCCCATCAAAGGGCCCATTGAGACGCAGCCGCGGCAGCACACAGGCCGCAGTGTGGGCCGTGGAAATCTGACGCCCCAGTGGGCCACAGGGGCGCCGCCCACTGGGCCACGCTGACAGCTGCTCACAGATCAGGCCCGGTCCAGTCGCAGCGCCGCTCCTGCTGACCCGAGTACAGACACACAGCGTTTACAGTCAGAGCGCGGGAGCCGGTCCTCGAAGCCGGTTCGGCTCCTCTGCAGCGGCCGACGACGCGTCGATGAAGTGTAGCGACTGTGAGGTCACGGCTGCACGGCGATGCCTGAGGTGAACATCACCTGTCGAGATGAGCCTCACCTGGTGAGGCGAGCTGCGGTGGAACAGCTGCAGGTTTAATAGACACAAGCACCGGCAGACGACTCGCAGCGGAGCCGGTTCTGGACAAAAGAATGTATTAGAATTATGACATAATTATATATACGTCCAAACATCCCATCCTCTGCCTGGACGGCTCAGACTCGTCCCCTTTAAAAGGCGCCAGCCCTGAATAATCCCAGGCGCCCACGTGGACACGCCGGCTGCTGTTTGTTGCTCAGTAATATATCGCATCGTCTGCGCTGCACCTGCACCTTCAGCCTGAAGTCTATAAATCCCAGCCGCGCAGGGAATCGTGCACCGTGAGGTCGAGGCTTGGTCCGTTCCTTACATGTTCACCAGTGTCTGTGCTCCGTTGAGTATCCGTCCTCGCCGCCGGGGCGGATGCAGCGGCACGTGCATACCACCACAGCCTTGTTAGCATAGCGTAGTGAAGATGTCAGCTTTACGAGGGCCGGGTGCTTGCTATGCGTGTCAGGGGGAGCGGGGGGGCTGACCCGCACAGGAGCTATAGCAGGGCCCCGGCCTCGCACTGTAAATCCAGGTGGGAGGTATGGAGGCTGTGAAATGACAGAGATCCACACGGCACCGTGTGATTTAACGGGGTGGAAACAGGTCTCTGAAAAAAAACGGGGCCCTGAAAAAAACAGGGCCCTGAAAAAAACAGGTTCCTATAGAAACAGGTCCCTGTTTTCTAATAATTCAATCAATCTCATTTTCTACCATTGAAGTTGGAGCAAGGATGCAGGTGTCAAAGCCGGGCTTCACCTGCAGCAAACACAATCACCTGATAGATCCTTAATTAACCACCAACAATTAGTGGCCCACGTGGTGCCAGGCGGCGCCAGGTAGAGAAATATGAGATATTAAAAAGCAGGGAGGAACTCCATTAGAGCTGACCTTTTCTGTGAAATTACTGATATTTGAGATTTAATTCAGAATTCAATGAAAACTTCATTTTTATTCCTCTGGCTGAGGCCTTTTCTGTCTCCAGCCTGAAATGGGGTCTGCTGCAGCCTGCAGGTCGTTAATTATGATCTTTATAAATTAAATTAAGAACGTGTCAGCGCTTGATTTTTTTATCTTCCTGTCCTGCAGGTTAAAGAGTAGATAAGATATTTATCACCTCTTGAATGATGGGCAAAATATGGCCTCTTACATATTAATTATAGCAGGAACAGGCTCCCCATTGGTCGAGCCAGGACGCTCTGTGCATGGGAGGTTCTTAGTTTGTTATTGACTCCATACCTTTCATTGCCAGGTTTCTCTCCAAGGTTCTGTTGTGTCTCTTTCTCTTAATAAAAGCCCAGCATCCGTCTCCTCCCTCACTCAGGGCCGCTGCAGTCGCCTGCTCCCATCACTTCTTATCTCCTCCTCTCTCACACACCCACTGCCATCCACATGCATTTATTTATTCGTTATATTTCCTAATTCAGTTTGACGAATGAGTGACAGCTTGACACTTCATTCGGCAAGATTAATAGAACGACACAATATTTACGTGGCAGAGACAGCCAATTATCCCACCATCTATCATCCAGATTATCTTTCTGATTGAAAACTACTCGTCCATGTAATCGGAATTATTTGGAATTAGAAGGGAATTTATGGCTTCTTGTGTCACTTTTCTTGGACGGTGGTAAATTAGAAATATTAGATACATAAAGAGCGTATAGAATATGGGATAAATAGGAGCTGGGAGCTAATGTCACACATTTCAGTTTTATTTTTGGGCAGCCTCTGCAACTGAACGGGGCCCAGTTTTTAATCTTTGTTTTATCGCTTGCCCTCACAGATCATCAGCACTTGATGTACAGTGTGGACATGAAATGAATGCTACTGTTTAATTCACGGGTCAGTCCACTAACAGCGGCGGTTTACAGTTAGATCGGACTGGGCAGCGTGTTATTTTAATCATAGAGGAGAATTAAACGTGTTGAACTTTGACGACAGTAATGGATAGATCTAATCTGTAGAGATAGGCGGGCGCGTATTGATCTCTGGCTATGTTTTTAAATGTCCATCTCACTCAAGGCAGAGCTGACATTAGTTTACTCTTTCAACCTCTGTCCTTCAGCCTCTTGATTAATTCACCCGACTCTTCTATCTCACCCTGCGATACTTTGTATTCAGTTTTCATACATCACCTTTTTGTACCATTCTCTTTTCAAACTTTCATCTCCTGATTAATTTACCTAATCTCTCGGCTCGGCCTAATGTATTTGAGTATCTGCTTTTCATAGACAAACACACGTTCCTTGCTTTAAATGATAACAGAGGAACAAATGAAGTGAGCCCACCTCACAGGCGTGTGGTGTCTCCCTGTGAACGTCAGAGCTCCATCAGCTCCCTGCAGAAAACATGTGCCCCACTTCTCTTTCAACAGCTGTGGCGTAAATTAAAATAGACTCATAATGTCATCTGTTGGCAAAGTAGTGAACCAAAAATAAATATATCTAATATTGGCCGTGCTGCGTGAATTGACTGAGCATCTTTCCCTGTAGGTCTTTAGTAATGAAATTTGGAAAGTGACGTTTCATCCGTTTAGTAAACGCTGGCCGTCTAAAAGCCTAGCACTCAGTCACTTCTCCTTTTAGAAATGGTGAAAATTGCCACATATACCAGCGTTCCTGGGGTTGGATCTTATTGGCTATAGTGCGTTCAGACTTGTAAATAGGATTAGACCGTCCCAATATAGTGATTCAACAACTGGCTTGTTTATTTTTATCCTCTTATTAGAGGAGCAGCATCCTTAAAGGGTGCCAAAATTATCCTGCAAAGCGCTGACGGGGAAAAATGAAAGGTCTCTAACGCTTATTATAAGCAATCTGTCTGCATGGGAGCACAATGTGACTGCTGCGCTAGCGATCCCAGCGAGGTGACCTGAGCGCGATGAGGAGGAGACGCGGTGAAAGTCAGACGCAGCGTCTGGACGGGAACAGCCGCGCACCCGCGTGCAGCACGGCTCGCATCTGAGGCCACAGTGCGTTTAAACCTGTGCCCTCCTCAGTCTGATGCTACAGTTAAACCTGTGCCCTCCTCAGTCTGATGCTACAGTTAAACCTGTGCTCTCCTCAGTCTGATGCCGCCGCAGACGCGTGCGCGCTGTCAGACCTGGTACCCGCCTTGTATCCCATGAGTTTGTGGCCCCACGTCAGCCTGTTGGTCGACTCCTCCAACCCCAGGGAGCAAATTACCAGCGTGGCTGTGGGCGTCTGTAACCTTTCCCGTCCTCACTGACATTTGTGTTGGCTTCGCCTTGGGCCGCGGCGCATGGCGGCCTGCGAGGGGACGCGCGGGGAGACGCCGCACGCGTGGAGGCGGCTGCATGTGTCGCTGCGCTGATGTGTCTGTGTGATGGGAGAACGCGGGGCCGCCCACGTGTCTGCGTGAGCGTGCACGAGAGCGTGCACGTGAGCGTGCGCGGCCGCTGCAGCTGTTCCGTCGAGACGTCCTCCATCGCTGTGAAACTCGAAACGCCGAGCGGGCGGCGGCGGACGGGTCGTGACCCCGGGACCGAACACAGAGACTGTGATGAACACATGATCCTCTGACTGAACTGGCCCAGTGTTTTGTTCCCACGTTTTGAGAGCTGGTGGTGGTTTTACAAATTATCAGCAAATTAGTGGAGCACGGCGTCAGCAGTGAAGTCAGTGTTTGCATATAAGTTAATGTGTAAGTGGTTAGTGGTGTTTTACTTCACTATGAGACTTTAGAGGCCAAACATATTGGTCTTATAAAAACGATGCACAGTTTGAAGCTACTTTACAATGTCAATCAATCACTCCTTTAAATGGATCCTCATCCAAACCTCATCTTCAGACTGTCCTAAGATTAAATGGAGGCACTGGATCCAAAACACTCGTTTTTGAGCAGTGAAGTGGACTCAGTGGTTCCCTGAGCAGCAGTGAGGGAAGAGGGATGGAAATACAGCTGGGTGTGTGAACCTTACAGTCGAGCTGTCATGGCGCTAATAGAGGAAGTGGAGCAGAGGGTCAGGAGTCCTCAGCACCTGTGTGGAAGATTAATGACCAGCGAGCCACCGGAGAGAGAGACAGACAAAGAGACACCGGGGTCACAGCGGCTGGACCTCTGCTGGGAGCCACTATAGGGAGCAGAGCCACTATATACACTGTCTATATAGAAACCTCACACTTAGTAAATACAACATAATCTGGGCTCACACGTCACATCTACAATAGTGACAGAGATTCATATTCAGCCGTTTCCACATAAAAGCTGCTCTCAGGCAGCGGCGACAGCGGAGACCTTTATGATCACCTCCGACGCATGTAGCGCCGCAGACAGAGATATCATCATTATCTCCACACAAAGGCGGCCCTCACATTGTTAAAACAATTTGCCGCTTGCTAATGTGGGCTGTCAGCGCGGCGCACAGGTCTAGTTCCAAGAGTTAAGTTGCGGTGCCCCCCAGCCCCCCCCCCTCCCCCGCCTTCCTGCCTGGGGATTCACGGCGGGTACGAGGCTCATTTCCTCATCAAACACAGGACGAGTGATTTGGAATATTTATGAGGCTCCCAATTTAAGTTAAACATTTAACAAAAAAGCATCAGATTGAAATGAGACAGCAGAAAGGGTTAAAGTCCCCGTGGGCAGTCGAGGCTAAAAATTAAACACAGGGTGGTGGAGATGAATTAAAGTAGCGGGTCAGCGTCAGATTTCAGCTCGTTGCCTTTACTGTATAGAAGCAGGGCTGATATGAAATACGTATGTTGAAACAAGCGTCTCACTGGCTGTGACTAGAATTCTAATTAGGTGGAGGAGATAATGCTCTGATAAAGTGACTGCCAGACCCTGGAATCATTTACATACTAATGAACTTTATATAAACATGTCACATGAAATATGAAAATAACAAACAAACAAATACATGTAGTCATTTTGTATCGATATAAGTCTCTTAAGCAGAATCACAGAGTCAGCTGATCTTCAATACGAGTCAGCGATAAGACAGTTCATAATTCCCAATGACTTTAATTAGAGCAGAAGATGATGAATTAACATCTAATCCGTCAAACACAGATTACAGGCAAACTCCAGATATCACAATAAAGATGTTAGAGCTAGAAACGCTGCAGGTCAGAGGGCACGTGTAACACGATCCCCTATTGACTGTATTGATAATCCATGGCTCCCTTTCATGCGTTCTCTGTAGTAGAGGATCAGCGAGCAGCTGAGCAGGTGGAGCCAGGCAGCTCCTGGTCCACCGGAGGACTCTCACCACTTCCTGTTTGATCAGGCCTCCCTTAGGGACACACCGCCGTCCGTCCCTCATATCATCCATCCATCCATCCATCCATCCATCCATCCATCCATCCATCCATCCATCCATCCATCCATCCATCCATCCATCCATCCATCCATCCATCCATCCATCCATCCATCCATCCATCCATCCATCCATCCATCCATCCATCCATCCATCATATCATCCATCCATCCAACCGTCCGCCCATTCATTCATTCATTTATTCAACTCCATGTGCTCCAGATACAGATTCAAGGCCGTCGTGTACGTTTCTACAGTGTGCGGCGTTCCTCCAACATGCAAACGATTCATCCACCCGCTCTCTGAAACAGAGCATCATACAAAGGAGCTGGTTGTGGCTGGTGGTAACTTCATAATGAAACCTTGATTGCCTCAACGCTGGCTTGTTTCATGATTTTAATTGCACCCACTTAACTTTAGTTAAATGTTCAGAATTCCCTGCAGGGCTTTAAAGTCCCACCTCACTGTTTAATAATGACTTTATTTGTGTAACCCGTGCTGACGCTAAATCCACATTACCACTATTTTATTATTGTGCTATGCTGAGTGCGCCTCCCCGACTGCTCTCCTCCAGAGGAGCCCGGCTTATTTATGTTTTCAGTGGCAGCCCTGAGGGAAGTAAGTGATGCCTCAGCCACAGAGACACTGCCTCAGGCCATCATATGTTGCCCTCCAAGGTTCCCCATCGCAATCTGCATCCGCTAGTGTGTGTGTGTGTTTGTGAGTGTGTGTCCTTATAAAATATGTAGCTATCTATTTCTAGATAGATCCAGCTATAGTGGTTTAAAATGGACCCTACCTGCATATTGTCTTAAAGTGTCCACAGTCTCTACTTTTTTGAGCTCAATTAACAACAAAACCAATGAGAAAACATACTTTTGGCAGAAAAGTATGTTTTCTCATTGGTTTACAGTAATTCAGCATTTTAAGAGAGAGGACTGGATCCAAATAATGCAGAGCGTTGAGAATAATTTCAGGCTGGTTAGGCCGGTTAGTGCCAGGCATTAAGAGCATTTATCATAGTGTCTGGTTTATTATAATGCCCCGTTGGTTGATGCAAATGCTTTTCCACCATTATCTTGTAGCCTGGATTGAAGGTCTTCCAAAGGCAGCCCCCCTATTGTGGTGGTGTGATCTCATTTTCTCAGCAGAGAGGCAACTGCTCGGCTCCCTCTGATCCACCTGGCAGGAGGGCCGCTCGGCCTCAGACAGGCCGAGCGGCCGGCCGCTGACCTCTGGGTGAAAGCGCTAGCTGCGCCGGGCGGACAGCCGGCGCGGGGCGCGATTAGCTGACGCGGCGCCTCGCTTCTGCAAGCTGTCCGATTCTCAGGCGCGGGTGGCGCGGGGGCAAGGCGGCGGAACGGGAAGGAAGGCATCGATCCCGCCGCTGTGAGGAGAACGGCACACACCAGCTAGTTCTGCAGGAGGGGGTGACGCACGGCGGATTAGCTCCTGACGGGTGGATGGAGAAGATGCAGGAGTGGATGGAAGGAGTAGTTTATATACTGTAGCATCAGAGTGAGTCTCAAGACTTAAGAATGTGATAAATGTCCTAATAATTGAATGTCTCTGAGCATAAACACTTAAAACTGGATGCTTCTTAGGGTTTACAGTGTACAGAGCCGATGGGGGTGCATGTTGAAATACTCAGACTGATTATAGCATAACAGCTTGGATGGTCCTGTCATCAAACGCTACCCCACAACCCCCCCCTCTGCCTTCAGTGTCCCGGGAAGTGAGCCGGTCCTATTGGAATGCTGCAGCCTGAGTTCAGACGAGGCTTATTCTCACTCACGCCACTCACTGAACTCCTCCACTCTTTTTGCATAAAGTAATTGCTGTCAGGGAGCGAGCGCTGCACTGCAGAGAGTTGCTCAGGCTCCAGCAGCGCGGAGGGCGAGATTAGGGAATAAGAAGGCGAAGGCGGCGCTGCTTAGGCGCTCCCAGATCCGGCGCCGCTCATTGTGCCGCTGTGGATGAGGGCTGACAGTGATGAATATTGGGCAAAAGTTGGTATTCCACATGATGATTTTCCCTAATGAGAATTGATGAATGCAGAAGGGAGGGACTCCGGGCTGTGTGATGAGAGGAGGGACCACTCATTAGCAGCGAGTCATGCTAAGCTGGGCGTCTGCTGGGCCGAGCTCTGCCACTGCAGCAGACATTCAAAAAGCACCAGCTGATCCACGCGGCCTCAAAAACAGCAAAATCAATAGGGAAGCTCCCCTCGAAAATAGCCCACGTTAGCGCCCGTTAGCAGTCAGCGCTGCATCTACCGGTCCTCACGCGCGCGTGCGCTCTGCTGCGGGACGGCGCCGCCCGCTCTGGCAGATGGCAGCGCGGCTTTGAAAGGCCGTGGCCCCGAACCCGCCCCGGGCGGCCCCAGAGGCCGGAGCTGCACACGTGGCAGCCCAGGAAGGACATTAAGCAGCTAATAGTTAATAGTGAACCAGGTCATTTACTATCATACGCGCACTTTATGGAGCGAGACGCCACTCCTGCGCAGAACGGGCCCGGCTGCGCGTCGGGTGAACTGTTCGATGCTGCTGAAGGAGCTGCGGCGCCGCTGGACAAACATTGCGCAATGCGTCAGGTGCTTTAATGGCTTATTGTCGGGTTGATTGGAAAGCGCTGGCGTTAGTGGAAACGCGGTCATGTGACGGACCGCGCAGGCATTCGCTCCCGCTCCACGGGACCTGCAGCCACTGAGAGCAGATGAGGAGATAGCGCGTTTAATATCCAGGAGCTGGTTTCACGGCGGCTGGCAGCTCGCAGCATGATGACAGCTAAACAAGCCGGTCCACAGGTTGGAGCGGGAGCCACGGGCCCGATGACTGAGGCGGCTCCCGCTGCAGAGCCAACACGCGATATTAGGACAGAGTTGCACAGATGTCTAATAGGAATCATTTTCTAGCATCCTGGTTCCAGCCTCCACCAAACATGCATGTGTTAAGGACACTCTCTCTCCTCCTTCAGCCACATGACTTTGTCGCTGGCAGATGCAAAGCAGGACTGTCCAGGGACACATAATAGGATTGCCTTGTCTACATTGTATTTTCTCTCACAAGTGAATTAGGATCTCTCCTTTCATCACAGACTAAAATAACATATCCAACAGGCGCATTCAAAACCATTTAACCTCTTTGTGCTGTTTTCATAATTGCATTTTAACAACAGGATCCTTCAAACGTTGCACCATCGCCATCTTCAATATTGGATTTTTCAAATACTTCCATTCATGAGTCTCTCTCTTTATTCCCTTCCTGTTGAAATGGCTGGTTTTTAATCAGCCAATGCACAAAATGTCTGACTGGCTGGAGTCATTAAGCCGGCCTGCGTCCACGCAGACGTCCTACTGACTGCATGGCCTATTAGAGAGATGGGAGATTATGCTCTAAATGAAGCCATTAGTTACGCAAACCTAATGATCATCTTATTTGTATGTATAAATCGGATCCATTTTCTTTGCTCAAGGCAAATATTTCTACCCTTAAATGATTTTGAGAAACCAGGCGTCGACAACAAACACAACATCGGGGCCCATGAAGAGCGGCTAAGACGCGTCTGCATCCATTGCCCCTCTGCGCCACACAGACCCCTTCACAGGGATTACCCATGGCTCCGCAGAGGTTGATTATTAGATGCTCGCAGAGGTTTCCTTTGAATCGCCCCAGTTGAACGAGAAATTGCAGGCTGAGGAGAGAGGCTAATAACAGTTATTAACCCCGCGCGGGCGGCGGTGTAAAAGAGCGCCACAATAACGAGGTGCACCACCAAGGTTTGAGGCGCCGCGCGGCTAGCACCCCCCGGAGGAGAAGCTAACTTATTAAAATAATGAATTAGCCGACCAGATTACTGCAGCCTGCGGCAAAGGCAATTATCCCCATTCAAATCCCTGGACAGGGCTCCCTAGCGCCACCATAAAACAAGTGCTCAGAAAGCAGGAGCCCTGCGCTCCACACAAATGAATAGCCTGTTAATTAGGATCTCTCCCGCAGCGGGCAGCCTTCCCACCGCCATAACAGAAAGCATGGGGAAAGATGGGGGGGGGGGGGGGGGGCTGCAGAAGATACAGTAGTGAGATATGTTAAAGTGGGATTAAGTGATACAGAGTGAAAAGGTTAAGTAGCAGGAAACAATGTGGGAGTTTAACAGATGGGATTGTTGGTGGCCCACTCTGCAGCGCCCCCAAACTCCAAATAGTTCCACCGTACGTAGCTGCGAACCCTAATGAAGATTAAGCACAGCTTGTAGGACTGCCTTCAAGTCTGGGTTGTGGGTTCCAGCACGAAGAAGGAGTCGGACAAGGATGAACGTGAACTAGGCCAGAGCCTCCCCTGAAAAAGCGCCGGGGCTGCACTTCCTGACATATATACAGCCCTAATGGTTATAAATACTAAAGCATCACATGGCTGACATCATGAACCAAATCTGGCCACCTTCCGCCGTCACCTTCTAACTCCTCATCAGTGGAAATCACCAAGTTTTGAAGGCTGAGCTCACCTTGTCCTGCATTCTCACACCGAGCGGGGGGAAAGTGTGCCGAAGGGGCGGCTGCTGCTCCCGCGGCTGCTCCGCTTCCATTTCCACCTTCTCGTACGCGCTCCAGTCCCAAAGCCAGCGAAAAAGTCATTTCTGCTGTACGTTGAGTCGTTCCCGTCACGATGGAGCCGCTTGGTTTTCATGGCTGCTCTATTTACTGCGTTTAGGATGAAACGCTGTGTATTAACAGTTTGTGGAGCGTTCTTTACATTATGGGGGCTTCGCTCCCAAGAGGACGATTATACAAGTCACACAGATTTGCGGGGCAAGAAACAAGACATTATGCTGGTGCACCATATGAATATGCCTGCAAGGCTTGACATGAATGCAATTTCATGTCATTTGAATGCCTTTCATGAGGCAAGGACTCTTTTGAACCGTCTTAAAAAGCTCATCCACCATGGTAGCTGCCAGTGGCCCTGGGTACAGAGGAGTCATGTCGACAGGCCCAATTAATGATGGGACGTCTGAGAGTGAATGAATGAGGAGCTTTGAGAGGATTCCTCCACCTCAAATCCCCCTGTGCTGCTGCTCCCAGACTGCCTGTGAAGAACAATCAAACGGCAGCAACCCCCTCCTATTTATCACTTTAAGACATTAGCCAGACATGGGCCTGAATATTAACCAGCTCCTTTTCCAGGAGAGTTCCACACCAAAGGCTGCGTGTGGCAACATACATTTTTAATCACAGGGGAAAATGAAGCTTCTCTGTCGCTCCCGGTTCTTTTTCTCAGGGGCTCAAAGCAGGAAACAACTTATCAGGGTTGTTGGTTCCTTGTGGTTTTTGTTTAATTTTCTCAACATTCTTGATGTCATAGTGCCGTTTATTGACGAGTCCTTATCTACTACAAACTGTTTATGAAGCAGAACCCAAGTCGCCCAGCGACTGCGCTGACAGAGACCGCTCCATGGATCGACTGCGCGTCTTCCTGCCCAGAACAACCGGGCCGAGGCAGCGGAGCATGGGCCGGGCGTCCACAGCTTAATTGGAGTCACGTTCTCCAGAGCCCGGAGCGGCTGCGGGTCCCACGCCGGCCTCTCTGGCGCTGGGCTTACGGTGGAGGCGGGCGGGTGGGGAGACGCCCCGCTCACCCCGGCCCTGCCTCTGGGTGCCCCCCCGCTGTGACACACGGCGCCCTGGAAACAAGGTCACTCCACTGCTGTGGCTCCACGGGGGGAGCTGGCCTTATTATCTGGAGAGGAGTCACGCTTAAAAAGAATCTAGAGGAGAATCCGATCTCCCATCACATTCTAAGGTTTTCCATATCCAGGAGCTTTAATTCCAAGTTTGTGAAGGGTAAAAACTGTCATTAAAACACGATTATATGTGTATCGATTATAAAAGCTCAATCGATTAATTGAGGATGGTTTGAATAAATACCTGGAGGAGCCCACGGCAGCTTCTTCTGTGTTTATCCTATGGTCTATTTTTCATTTGTTTAGGTAGCCATTTATTATTCAGTGCTTAGTGAGGAGATTACAGAAATCAGTTAAATGAGGTACACCGTGCGTTGGCTGGCTCCGCTCTGCCAGCGCTGATCAATCTAAATCTCCCACAGTGTGAGAAAGTGAAAACTAAGGAAAGTCATTTTGCGCCCAATGAAAGTTTTCCTCAGTAAATTTTGCTTTCCATTAAGAAGCAAATTAAGCCGTGGCCCAGTGCTTTCTGGGATGCCCACCGCCGCCACGTGCCCAACGTTCCCACTTCTAATCTGTGATTTATTATGCTCTTGATGTGGAAGAACGTTGGTGAGCTGTTGAGTGAGAGCCGCTTTATCCGCCTCGCGGTGGGCACAGTTTGTGCGTTTGTGTGTGTGTGTGTGGGGGGGGGGGGGGGGGGGGGGGGGATTATGCGGCGCTGTGGAACCCGCTCCGAGGGTCGGGTCACGGCGAGATCTTCTGGAGCTGAAGCAGCTCACTGGACCCACTTCATCCTTCCCTCCACCCTCTGCTTCACTGCCTTTTCCAGCAGCTGCCTTTTCCTTAACGCATGTGTGTTAATCTGCACTTTCTTCTGGTTGTAAAATGCATCGCTCCTGTTTTATCTCTACGTCACCTGAGGACCATTTTTCCTTAATTGTGTCACAGTCACAGTAAACTTTCCCTCATTAGTGTTAGTTTTCCTACTTTAGACAAATAGATGCAAATTATTTGGGTGCCAAAAGTAAAATGTTGCTTATTTTTAATTGTATTTATCAAAAAGGATCAAATCAGCCAGAAGAAGATTAGCTGTGAAGTTTTACATGGGAACCCTTTGTACGAAGCTCTCTATTGTGGGAAAGGGCATTGATAGGAAGGCAGATAGGGCTGATCAATAAGAAGTGCAGTTTTCTCCCCGGGCCTTCTTTCATATCTCTCTCTTGTTTGTGTTTTGAAGGGGTTGGGGGCAGGGTCTGCTAAAGTGGTAGCATGGGCGGGCTTCTGCCCCTTTATCAATCAGGATTTTAATTACACACGTCTAGGACGACAGCTAGATTAGAAACCAATCAACGCTATCGGCCACAAAATCTAATTACTGTTTATTGACAGATAAGGGCAGGCCCCCTTCACTTTTCCAAATAAGATAAACCTCCCCCTCGTACACAATGAGGAGCAGCTCGTACTGTCCACGAAAGGCTCCATGAGAAGTAGAAATTCCTGCATGCGATGCTGCACGTCGCCTCCGCACACGGAACCACCACATAAACTCAACAAACTTTCTAACAGAATGTACGACGCCCATGAATTAGTGGGACCTTAACGATGAATAGTGAGTGACCCTTGACCCCGAGGAGCACAGCTGGGCTCTCACACATCGTCCCAGAGGACGGTCCATTCTCGTCCCCGTCCTGGGCTGCGCGGCGTCGCCTCCGCCGCTCTGCAATGCGAGCGCCTTTAAAGCCGCGAATCTGCCTCAGGTAAATATGGAGTAAATGATTGGATTATTGTTCTTTCATTTGGCTGTGTAGTAATGGCTGGATTATAAACATTGCAGAGTATAGATTTCCTGTCAGATCCTATGAATCAGACATCCTTATCTCATTTCCAGACTGCCGCTCCGCCCAGCGCTGCCGTCTCGCAGCCGGGGAAGTCACGGGCGTGCACACACACAAACACACACACACGCGGGCGCGCACAAATATGGGTTATAGGGAGAGAGAGCGGGACGCAGAGACTGGTGTCACCCAGCACAGCACAGGCACTCCAAAGTCCATTCGAAGATTTCAAAAACCACTTAGGCCCCCTGTCCGTATTTGTTAAGCAAGTAAATCTAAGGGCTACGGCGCACGGAATTCAAAGAGCAGCAGAGGCAGCGGTGGAGAGAGCATGAGAGCGAGGGGGAAAGGGAGAGAGACGTCTCCTAAATGAAATTTGGGTAAGGGTGGGATGGAGGGTGGCTGACAGCAGGTGCAGCGTGAGAGGCTTCAGACCATCTGATTTGGTTTGAATCTCGCAAAGACAAATGTTTGGCTTTGAATTATGCAGCATTTCTGACCGGGGCTGGAGATTGATGCCTGATTTCTCTGCTGCTGGGACATCATATCAGTAGTTGGGTCTGATATGTTTCATGTTTTCTCTCCCGCACTCGCTGCCTGCCTCTTCACTAAATTCCTTCTCAGTGGATTACCAGCGGTGTAATTGGGTTAGGGCGCTGCGTGGACCTGCCACTGATGCACAAACATGCTTTTGCCCGAATCCATCAAAACTCGCAAAGGAAACTACTGCAGGGAGAGTCAACAAGCAGCGCACCGGTCATACACAAACCGAGACGCCGGCATCGGGTTAAAGCTTAAAACAAGCATCTAATCAGAATGATTGTTTTTAAAAAGCTTAAGCTTCACTTGTTGAATTTAGTTGATGTTCTTTTTTGCACGAGTATATGTCTGTGAGTAGACAGTCACTAGTTCTGTTTCAGATGTTTAATAATTTGATCCTCTGATTCACTGTCTGATTGACTGGTTCAGTTCTAGTATGAACTCAACATGGAACCATTCAAAAGAAGAGACTTTTCTGTGTATTAGCACTGATTCATACGGGAAATGTATATATGCCATTTCATATTTAACACCCAATTCCCACGGCTCGGGGATTGTTTATGTTAGCCAATAAACATTATATGTGAATTCCTAAATTCCGTGACATTATTCCTCAGTTCACAGTCTGTATAATCATACTGCGGATTGTTGGGAGCCGCTCAATGGCAGTTAATGCCCCGAACAGAGGGAACTGAACAGGACTGCTGTTGTCATTCCCTGGTGCTAAAGTGCTGTGCCATTACATTTATAGATTTTCTCTTTGATGGGATAATTTGGTCTTTATATCTCTCACAAATGAAGTGATCCTCAGTGCTCCTTGTGCTGCTCAATGTGCAGGTCCCCATTTTCAAATACAGTTAATTGCATTCGAAAAGAATCAATGATACTTTCACGGTGACAGTATCATTCTTTTAATGTCACTTAATTTCCTCAGTGAAATGATTACATCAATAGCCTGGAACCCATTTCTATCTTTCAGCATGAATTAATCTATTAAGGACAATAATTACACGTTTGTAATGGATAGATTTTTTTGTGCAGAGGAATAAATGCAGTTGAGTTTCCTTTGTGTGGCTGGTTGTTGGCGCTGTCGTGACTGTCATTCACTCAGTTTATGGATTACACTATCACGCTGCGAAAAGAAATAAATAAATAAAGGCACCTCTGCGGCGGCTCCTTGGTGGCCTTGTTGTGAGATAGTCCTCCCTCTAGTGGAGATAATGGACCCGGTTACTGCTGTCAGCTCCGCTCCACGGCTGACGCTCCGTGCATGATGGGAATTTGAGCTGTGTGGAGGAGACCTGTCACAACAGACAGAACGCAACCACAGCAGCAAACTCACATTTTCATTGGACTTAAAGACCACAATGCATGTTTAGGAGGTTTGAAGTAATACTGGCAGAATGTGTTGTTTCATGGATGTGTGATGTGTTGCCACAACATTGAAATAGGCCCAGAGGGTCATCAGAGGTCACACTAAGGTTAAATCGGCTCTAACAACAAATTAAATGTCACATTTATGTGTATATTCTCTATTTATGTCTCTTCTCACTTTCATTGTCAGCTTTGCAGTGTAACACCTACATGGAACTATACTGCTTTTAATTTAATGCTTATAAGAACAAATCTAACTGTGTTTGGGAAGTTTCTGAACTGGGTTATATGATACATCAACAGACGCAACGCGGCTATTGTGCTGTTATTTATTCATCAACAGTGGAAACCAAGCCACCGCCTGGTGCCGTTTTCTCGGGTGATGGCGATGGGCAGACAGACAAAACAAATCAGTACACAGAAAAGACAAGAGCCCGGCTCATGCGACCAACACCAGTAAAAGCATTAGAAATTGAATAAACGGTTATTTCCACCCCTATCAAACAAACAGTGCGCGTAAACGTCACGGGTCGTTACGCTTTGAAACTCACTTCTTCTTCGTAACACACGCTTTTCCGTGAATCCCATTTGACCCCGCGCGCTCGGCTCCCGCCGCCAGTGGAGAGGTGTTTGGTTTAGCCACAGGGCGCGCGCCGGAGGAGGAGTTGCTCGTGCGGTTACGGTGTGACACGGTTAAACGGCGCGCTCAGACACGCAGAGCCACAGCACCTCCACCTCCACCAGCAGCACCATCACCAGCAGCAGCAGCAGCAGCAGCACAGCGGCAGCACTGCAGCTCCGAGCCGGAGACGCGACGTCCACGGCGCGCTATGCTCAGCCGGGGATGTGGCGTGACTTGTCCGAGTAAGGTACACGAAACACTCACCAGGCTCCACGCGCGTTTTTTATGTCCGCTGCTAGTGTTTAAGCGTTTACCCTGTTTTACGTTTAGCTATTACGCACCTGTAGCTACAGTGAATTCCATCAGTGTGCACGCGGGCTAACTTTAATTGAAGCGAGAGGCGCGCGCGGACCTGCAAAGCTAACCTGTTGCTTTGGGGAATTATATTATCGATCTGGTCTCTTTATATGAAAAGCTCACACGTCTTCTTCGGTGGTGTTTTTTATAAACAGCCTCGAAAAAGTCATAATTAGTTGTTGTTCTTTTAATTCAAAAGTTTCAAAGATGTTTGTTTGGTTGAAGCGTTTGTGTTTTTCCCTGATACAAGGCCAAATTCATTTAATAATCAGACATTTTTAACATGACACTTTTTTCTATAAAACAACTCTGTATGTTATAAAAATCCTCGTTGCTTTGCTGCCATTGTTTTAGTAAACACTGATGTACATTTACTTTCATTAAACAGGTGTATGGGGAAAAAAAACAATATTAAACCAGCCTTTCATACAGAAAGATGATATCTTACATAGGTAGCAGGTATATTTCTCCACATCCAGGTTACACTTAACAAAAGCAATAAATAAGTACACCTAAAAACAGAACATCTATGATCAATACAGGCCTTAATTAATTAGCCACGTGTAATGCTAAATATTCCAC
This sequence comes from Betta splendens, assembly GCF_900634795.4. NCBI lineage: Eukaryota > Metazoa > Chordata > Actinopteri > Anabantiformes > Osphronemidae > Betta > Betta splendens. The sequence continues at coordinate 2,409,304 of NC_040900.2, read as the reverse complement.
CTTTCTTGTAACTTTGTCATGTCACGTGTGATCAAGTGTTGGCTCAGCGTGTCTCTATCCTTCATTTGTATGAGATCCTTAACGTCAAATCATCTGTCACACACCGTGATTTTGCCCTGAACACGGCTGATAAGGAGCCGGGACGGCGGCAGCGGGGCTTTCATAGCTCACGCGTCTGCGTAGTGTCGGCTGAAGCCTCGGGAGGCCACAGGAGAGGAGCTGGAAATGGGATTGAGTAAATGGAGGCAGTTATCAACATGAGAGAGGTCCGACGGGGCTGTGAGAAGGCGACTTGTGCTTTGTGCAGTGATGTGACACATAGTGAGTAATTATTTAAAGTTCTGCTTTCATTTTAATTTCTGGTCTAGTTTCAGATGACATACTGTACAGTAGATAGGAAAGCTTACGAAACTCATTCAGTAGGATTTTTCACTCAATGTTATAATAACAATCTGCTCTCTGTGTTGCTTGTGAGGCGTAGACGCGTGTTTATTCCTCCTCCCGTTCTGCGTTGCACCGAGTGATACTCGCTTTTGTCCATCTCGACTGTCGACTGACAGGTGTTTGATTCGGCATCAATCTTAATTAGCCATTTGTTTTTGTCACAAAAAGGGAGCAGATGCTGTGTGATCCGTGCCACCGTGGAGGCACCACTGCTGCACATCAATAGGTCTGTGATGATCAATAGGGATTGCGTGATGTTTTTGCATTGATTATAGAAACGTGAACTGGTGAATGGAACCGGATTCCTCTCCAGGGGCTGTGCTGTTCCTGTTAGGCAGAGGAGGCTGCACAGTGACCTAACGCACCTTTTTGCATGAATCCGCTGGTAGATCTGGACCCCTCCTCGGTCGCTCGCTTTGTCACTGAGTGGCTGGAGACCGCCGTCCACACACCTTGAGAGTTTTTGAGAACTCGGCACGCTGCGGCTCCTTGTCAGCCGCTGTCGGACCGCTCAATTCTCCAATAAGATGCCATGGTAAGCTCCGTTCATATAATGTGGGGATACAGTATCATAGAGAGCCTCAGCGACTGTGAAATGCTATCTGCATTCTCTGCATTCTTACTGAGCTTGATCAACAGTGAAACACAGGCGCTTCTAAAGCTGGGGTTACAGACGACAGAGCTGGATTTTCTGCTTCTTTAGAGGCTGATGGGCTTCCAGAATATGAGTTATGGCTTGAGATCATCTCTCACAGGTGGTGAAAGGCTCACAATGGTCCCTCATATGTAACACTTGCAAATGGAGCTAGCGACGCAGCTCAATAAATACATTTACCACCCTTAGCGCTTTGAAAGCTATTGCTTTTTCGAAGTGAAGTGTTGGAGATGCACTCGACAGCTCGCTGGAGCTTCTATAGTGTATGGTGTCAGATTTGACTTTGTTATGGGTTATATAACAATGTCAGCACCAGTTTCCTGTTTAATATGTTAGATGCTCAGCAAAGTTTTGTGTTGTTTGTGCGAAGCGTTGCTGCTTTGGCTTTGGTTTGTGTGATTGCATAAGAAATAATGCAAATGGTCAAAATAATGCGCTGACTAGATGTGCATTTAAATTTAAATTTGTGTAAAATCTAAACACACAGCGCACGTGCGTAAAGTTCCCTATATTTGATTGTGTGGCTCCCAGAATTCTTGACGTTTAATTGAGATGGAAACTTTGTGTATTGACTGTTGTCCTAGTTGCACCTCTGTTGTTCATGCGATAGGTTGATTTGTGGAGCTGTGTGTGTGTGTGTGTGTGTGTGTTTACTCCCTCCTCCCCGGTGCTCCGCCGGCCCCTCTGTCGCTTTAAGTCCTGCCCCTCGGAGCCAGCCAACAGCAGCTGTTCCATATTCATCAAGCCCTTGAGTCTTAAAGAGCCCTATCCCGGCCGTGGAAAGAGTCATTCCTCTCGCTCGCACTTTCATGCTCTCTCCATCTTAGCACTCATTCCGCTGCCGCCCGTGTTCCTCTCTCCGTCTCTCTCACCCCGCTTTACCTCGCCGTCTCTCCGTCCCTCCCCCCTTTGCTCGCTCCCTCCCTCTCTCCCTCTTTCTCTTCTATCACACACACACACACACTCACTTACATATACTCAGACACACACTCTTGTCTCCGTCTCTCTCTCTCTCTCTCTCTCTCCCTCTCTCTTCCACACATTTATACATAAACATATACACAACACACATGCTCACGCACACGCGCCCACTCGATCCATCAGAGTCCGACATACCTGTGCAGGCTGGGGGGAGCGGTGCCGGAGGGGCTTTTCAGCAGCGCTGTCTCTGAGGGTGCTCTGCTCTCATTTGGGGAAGAAGCGGGTCTCAATTGTTTTCTCCTTCCTCTTCCTCTCATTCCTGGAATGCTAAAACTGGACTGATGGACATTTCAGAACTTTGTCTTCCAGACCCTCTCAGCTATCATAACCAGTAGGTGCAGCTCATTTCTTTCTCTCTCTTTTTAACCCTACTTTTGTGATGCACTTTTATTTCTTTCCTGTGTTTCCCTCTCTATTACTTGTTTTAGTCTTAGTTTAGACACTGAGCATTTTCTTTTTTCTGTCTTTATTCTTCTATTCTTTTATTTATTTTTTTATTCAGACTCTCACTCTTTAACATGCACTTTCCCTGTGTGCTGTTTGAGGGCTTTTATAAGGACTTCACAGTGTAGAGCAACAGGGCAGGTGCAACTGTTTATGCATGTGCATGTGAGTGTAGATTTATTGTGAGCACATCCTGAATGCCCGTCCTTGTAAATTACAATTCAGAGCATGGCTGATTGATTTAACTTGCCCCTCTGCAAAGTGTGTATTTTTCCAAAAGGATTTGGGGAACCTGTCCACTTGGGTTAGGGGCTAGTTTCCTGATGGCTTTGTTCCTTGATCGGGCCGCTGAGAGTCATATTTTGAGTAGATGAGATTAACATGTTTCTGTGGAATTGATGAGGATAAATTACACGCAGTGATATTTGTGGCCGGGGAGAGACGAGTGAAAGGACCCTGTAACCCCCGTGAGCTCAGGTTTGTCCCAGCCAGCGCCTCCACAGCTCCTGGGACACTCTCCACCTACAGCACATCATAAAAGTTTTAAAACCCAACAGTAACTTAGATTTAACAGCAAAACAATAAAATTGAAACCTATTTGTAATTTAATTTTAGTGGAATCAGATTTCAGTAACAAAAAGCTGTTTATGATTTCTTTCAATGTATAAGTATGTTTTATATTTATCTTTTTATTTTTTTTTACTTTGGACCTATTATATTGTTTATTTTCTTTTTATGCGGGAGATTTGCAGACATTTAAATATGTGATTGGAGAAAATTCACTTGTGTGTTGCTGAGATTAAGAATTTCTGCAAATTTCATTTGATTTAATCTTTTATACACTTAACATTATTCAGTTTCACTATTTATAAATATAGTATAAATAAATATATGAACACTATTTAGAGTTTAATAATTAAACTGTGTAAATGGAAGATTTTAAATGTTAGTGTGTATTGGTTGAAGTCCCGGATTCTTTACTTTGAGCTTTAATCTCAAAATTTGAAACATGATTCATGTATTATTTTCTAACGTGTGTGTGTGTGTGTGTGTGTGTGTGTGTAATAATCTCTGTGGATTTTCCTGTGAGGTGGATTATACAAGTTAACTACACTCTGAGATTCACCTTAATGCTAAATCACACAGACACCAGCTACAGAGTGGATCTTTCTGTAACGTGTCACATTTTTAAGTTGAAGGTTATTTTAATTTTCCATTGATGTATATTTAAATTCTTCACTAAACTGCATGTTGAAACTAAACGACTGATGTTTTGCTGCTTAGTAATTCCCTTTACAACATCACCACATATGTACATTAAACATCCTGCAATGATAATAACTTACATTTGGCACTGGACAAAAAAACAATCTGTTTTCCCCAAATGTGTTTAACAGCAAATTGTAAATCATATTCATTAAATATGAAACAGGACATTTGACAAATACTTCAAACACTTCATTTATATTTTGTGCTTTTCAGGTAATCTGACATATTACAGAAGCATATTTTTTAGTGTTATTCAAACACCTTAATATAGTCAACATGATAAACAATTAGCACACTTTTCAAAGATAAAAATCTAAATGCTTTAGAATTTTCTATTACATTAATTTCATTAAAATTAATTCATTTATTTTATTGAGCATGAATTAGAAATTAGTATATCATGCAAATTAATAAATAGTCTGTTATTAGTATAACGGCGATATATATGTGGCATAAATATGGCCACATTGATCTTTAAACTTTTAAATGACAATCGAAAGAGGATTCACTTTTTCAGTTCAGAGTTATGAGCGTGTCGCATATAAATACTGTCATATCAGGCTTTTCTACAAAAGTAATTCTTTAATTTGTTTCAGTTTCATTTCCTAATTTCACATGTTCACATTAAGTTTATGTCGTGTCTCTGGTTGAGCTGCGCTCTTATCGTAGAGTGGTATTTGAAGCTGGATGTGGCCGTGATGCATGCTGCAGAAGATCACATGGATCAGTCCATGTAATTAGCACAGCACTGATGTGGAATCACGAGTAGACAGTTTGTAGACTGACCCGCGGGCGTCGCCTCCACCTGCAGCTCAGATGATGGAGTTTCATCTGCTCTCGTCTGTAGGCAAACTGGTGATTTTTAGATATTTAAGGTGAACACATCCCACAGCCCAGGTCTGATGCAAACCGCGTGCTTCCTGTGTCTCCTATTGGCATTCCAGCCCGGACGCTCAGCCTGCTTTTCTACTTCTTCCTGTTTAGGTGTAAACATCTCGTGTGTCGTGGGATGAATCATTTACAGCGCTGTGCTGCCAGCGTGGCAGGCTGCTGCTCGCTGTTTGTGCCACTCACGTTCCCTGCGCCGGCCGGGACGCGGCCTGAGCGGCGCTGGATGGAGATGTGGCTGGTGTGTGCTCCTGAACGTTCCATCAGCCTCCAGCCCTGGCAGAGCCGCTCGTCTGCGCTAACGAGCCTATCCAATTTCCTCCTCAAGAAATAAGAGCTTTTTAATGTATGTTTTTAGAGAAACAGGAGGAAGTTAGCACACAGTGATGAATTAGATTTCAATTTATTTGACTTCATTCCCAGCTTGCTACATTAGAGCCTGCGAGCAGCCGTCTCTCGCCGTCCGTCCGCTTGATTCTTATTAGGTTTCAGAAAACAAGGCGAGGGAATTGCATTAGTGTATCTTAAGTTAAAAGCTCTTTGCTCTTTGACCAAGTGTTTCATTGTTATTGGGTTAATCAGATTTTTGCTGTCTTCATGGAGATGCTATCGCAGGGTAGAGCAGCGGTGGGTAACCAAAGCACTCGTGCACAGACACTATCCAGATGGGATCAGCTTACCGTAATTTGGTTTCAGAATACATTACCAGAAGAGGCTCCTGGACGAGAGCGGCCACGAGCCGCGGACCAGGACCGCTGGCCTCTGGCTGCAGCGTCCAGCCCACCGGCCCCAGGCCCACCCTCCTCATCTCCCACAGTTTTAAGGAGGTGTCGGGATGTGTGCAATTAAACAAAACCTGCTGTTTTTGTTTTTTTTAAATCCAGTTTGTCACCCAATTCTAAATACTTCTTCCTTGTACCAACAGGGCTTTGTTGTCCAATTCATTAGAGAGATTCCTGAGTCCACTGGCCACGCTGGAGCCCTCTCATTTCTGGTATCTAGTATCATTACTTTCACTGTAAATATGTCACTCAGCTCAGGCTGAGCGGGGGGAGGGGGGAGCATGTTTGTCCCTCTCCAGGCCAAACGGGGATGCAGAGTATATTGACACTCTCTGGATGCTCTGTAGCTGGTTCAGACTTGTTTAGAGCTTTGCTTATTGAACCTGCCTCGGTTCTTCATCCCCTACGTAATTTAACAAGAGAATAAATGTACTTAAAATGTCAGTTCTGCTTTATTTTTAATCACAGCTAAATTCATTTACACTGTTAGAATGCCTTTTATAAACCATACTAAACATTCACATTCAGATAAATGATTTTTTGTCATAACATCTCAGCTGATTATGTATTTCTATTATTTTGGAGAGGTTTCACCTGCAGCACGCTCCCTCCTGAGGCCGCTTGGGACGTTTGGCCTTTACACCCTTCAGTGATTAGCTACCAGCCTTTTTTGGCTATTTCACTACATCCACCTGCACAAAAACCACCAGCCGCCGCCGCCGCACGCATCCCTCCTGATTAGCCGTCATGGTAACCTTGGCCACCTCCACCGCAGTGTGAGAATCTGTTTAAAAATAACCAGGTCCATTAGTCTGGAAGGATAATGCTGGCCTATGTGGGCTCTCATGCCCTTGTGGCAGCAGAGTGCTATCACTGACACGGTGCGTCAGCACTTCTTCCTGTTGCTCCAATATTGAAGGGCTCCTCTTCATTTACTCACACGTGCATACGTACAAAGAGACGCCACGAGAAAACACCAGAGCAGCGGCTCCTGGTAGAACACTTGACACGAAACTGTAGACTCCCAAGTGGTAGATTAGTGAAAAGGTGAAGTTTACAGGGTTTGTCATGTTTCTTTTGGTTTCATGCAGCTACACAGTCGCTCATAAGGTAGAACATAGGTTTCCTAATCCGTTGTGTGGGACAGTGTGATGTACGGAGCATAACTATACGGGTGTTTATCAGTGAAGGCTATTGGTATCGAGCGGCAGTTGTTTGAAGGTTATGTTTCAGAGCAGTAATTGAAATGCAAAATAACATTAGGATCGATAGTTAACTTTGTTTATTTATGAAATCAATATTGAAACCGTCCATCACGGCAGCGACAGCTTCGCTGCGTCTCTGCTTGGCCAGACGGGCCTTGATTCACCCGATGGTTGAGTCTGTAAATGGAATATTTCTATTCATTTTGTGTCCATGAAGTTGGAAACGCAACAACATATATAACATGGCAAAATGTTGCACTGATGTTTTAAATACTGCTGACGCTAGAGAAGTAACAAAGCAGATTGTTTATGATTGAAACACTACAGGTTAAATATTCCTATAAATATTTACATATGATATCATTTTTTTTTAATTGGTACCGTTGTTTAAAGTGAAGTACTGATCAGTTTTCACATCCCAGGGTCCAGTTGTCTGTATCAGTCCACTGCTTGATCAGCAAGTGACAGTGAAATACAACTGAAGTAGCAATTCAGACTGATTACCATGCGAGGTTCTGACCTCCACTCATCGTGTTGTTCATTAGATTAGATTTGTCTCATAAAACCCATCTTTGGTACAACTTTATTCTTGTAATACCGCGCGCGTGTGTGTGTGCCTCATTCGGAGGCGTGATTCTTGAACCCGCCCTTTGGTGACGTGCTGAGCGCTGGCTGCTCTGTTTAGATTGCCTCCTGAAGGAGACACATTAATTCAGGTAATATCCCTAAAGTTTAATTATTCCTGAATGGTGTGGTGGTGGACGCCACCGTATAAATCAGTTAGGCCCACCCGCCTTTTTATTACCAGAACTATTTATGGGGAATGTGTGGCAGCTGGTAGAGATGAGCCAGTAAAAAGCTAGAGGCTACTGCTGTGACTGGGCTGCTGAGGCAGACAGTCACTAAAAAGGCTGGCGTGTGAGCAGCCGCATCTCATTTTAGGCTTATTTGGCTCAAAACAACATTTAAAATGCAAGAAAGGAAACCTTCAATTTTTCACATGGTGATTGTTTTGCATCATGTGTTATTTAATGCGCTGTGATTACACTGAATGTGAGCTTGTATAAACATTTACACCTCAGTCGTATTTAAACGAACGTGGACCACGGACCTGCTGACTTTGGCCTGTTAAAGACGTGACATGCGTGTTGACGTATCTGTTTATGTTTGTGATGAACAGGATAATTTATGATGGGGGGAAGGTTGGGCTCTTTGTTTTAAACAGGTAGAGTTCCCCCCAAACAAGGACGGCCCATCAGAAGAAGATTAATGAAGTAATTTCATGCATGGCTCTATGCCTCTGTCCCCCTCACGCACAGTCACTGTGTCTAAACCTGTGATTTACACTAGACTGCGTTAAATAGCCTTAACCCTTCATGATAATATTTCTCTGTTTGTGAAACGCGCAAACGCACGCTGTAAAAAATATGCCACATACTCAGGAAGGTCCTCTGCCTTTATTATTTATTAATTAACTACTGGATCTCCTTTCTTTGCTAGTTTGTATTGCAAATTCATTCAGACAGTGAATAACAAGGTGAATGTAGGACGTACATTTCAGATCTGCCAGTTATATTATATTAATGTTATTGTTTTTAAAGCTCAATTCAATTGTTGTAGCGCTTAGATTTGTTCTTGACACTAACCTAAGATTTTAAAGTGAATGTTAAGATTATTTTAGCTTTAAGCCCCTTTATAGTTTTACTTCTAAATAGTGAAAATAAGTAAATATGAGAAATATTTTAGACTGATGGAAAGTGAGGATCCTGCTTAGCCTGATGTATTGTGATCTGATTATTAATGTATCGGCGGCCTATCACACACCAGCCGCTGTCTCTGATGTCTTTCCACGTACACAGTCCTTAACCGTCATAAACACTTTTTTAAGGGTAATTTCTGCCAGTAGTGGACTATAATTACTTTTCTAGTTATGATCAGCCATTGTAAATGCATGTTGTTAAATTATACCGTGACCATGCCACTTAATGGATATAAAGAAACTAATCTTTTCTAATGAAAACGCAGAATTAGAAATGTGATCCCTGGCGTCCTGTTCGGCACAGCGGACTCATCGCTGAGCCGCTGTTTTTCATGCAGTGTGATGAGCTGTCCGACTCTGCAGGGAGCTTCCCCACCGCGTCTGCGAGGGAAATTAACCCTTTGCTCTCTGCGCAGAGAAGTTCAGACGGGCAACGGTGACACCCTGGGCTCAGAACCGGATCCAGACGGGTCACGTCAGACAAACGGCAGCGCCCGGATCACGGGGGCCTCTGTTTCCTGCCAGCAGCATCTGTGGAACAGGAAGAAGGGGATCAATAGATGTGATGTGCTTCTTGGCCGGCGCTATCTTGTGGTGTGGCTGGAGCGCGGGGCTCATGTTGTCGTAGTGGAGTGAGCTCATGGCTTTATAAAGACCACAGTGACAGGGCTGTGGAGCGGCTAAATATAATCCTCTGCTGGAGACTGAAAAACTTAATTGCGCGGCCACAGAGCAGCGCGGGCCCCCAGTGGTAACCCTGTACGAGCCCCTGGCCCACGGGCTATCGATCCCCGGCTCTGGCTCTGCTGGAGCTCTAAACGTCGTGCTCTCGTCTCCATTCTCATCGTGTATTTACTTACGTTCTCTTTCCGTTTTTGTTTTTTTCCTGTTTTTTGTGTCTCCTCAACTTCCCTTTTGTTTGCCTCTGTGGATCTGCACATCATAAATCTCTGTCAGCTTCTCCTGAGTGTCTGGCATAATAAAGAGGCCCCTCCCCTCCCCGCAGGTCCGCCCTGTCCACCCTCCTCTCGCTGCCAGAACACGACTAATGAATGAGAAATTCCCAAAATTAGGGGCCTCTCCCTTGTAGATTAGAAGTGATCCCCACGGAGCGGCGGGTTTGCCTTCAACCAAAGCACAGCCATCAACCAGCACCCCCTCCCCCCAGTCCTCTACTATATTTTCATCTTTCATGTTCTCAGAGCTGTGAGCACAAATACCCATGAAACATGGTGATTAACCTGAAGCCAGTCAGACTCAGAGGCATCCTCCATGTTGTACCTGCTCTTTACCTTTCTCTCAAACATCACATCATCTGCTGGGCTGCAGCCCTTTAGTCCATTCCGGTGTTTTGCTGTAAAAACCCACACTGAGCACCTCTGGTGGCAAACACATTAATAGATGTATGTCTGTGACTGTAGGGCTGTGGGGATTTCAGCAGGGTCTCTGCCCATCCCAAAAGGCTGCTGTGGAGCGGTGAGAGGCAGCGTTGGGCCCTGAAGGGGAGGTCAGCGTGGCAGCTGCCACCCGGCTCTGGCTGCGGCGGGAGGCGCGAGCCGGGCTGAGACGGGGTCTGTCAGGAGCTAATTGAGTTGGTCCTTCTGGCGCTGACTCCGGGGCCAGTGGCTTATCAGGCCACATCGCCCGGGGCCCTCCGCTCAGATCTGCCCCTCCTGGGGCATCTGATATCACGTCACCCGCCTGCCGATGTCAACACACCCACCGTCCTGCCTCCTCTTCCCCAGTCTGGTCAGGTAGCAGGATGCGACACGAGATGCGGTTAGAAGCGTTAGAAAAGGGTGTTTTTTGGCATCTTGTGGGCTTGAGAGTGGGAAGGACTTATGAATTTACTCACTGGCGATTTCCACATGAAATGGACTCGCCCACAGAACAGTGAGGAGTGTCTGTGTCCTCCAGCGAGCAGAAGGCTCTCAGCAGGAATCCTTACAAATTGGCTCAATTAGTTTTTGAATATTCTCGGGCCTTACAACAGCGTCATCCAGTGTTCAGCGCGCCGCTCGCAGGCAAGGGAGATGCTGAGATGTGAAGGAATGGGAGCTCCTCGGCTCCCTCTCGGTGGCGGAGGAGGCGCGAGCGTGCGACGAGCTGCCAGGTCATTAGTCCGGCTAATCCTGGTCACAGCAGCGCCTGTGGAGCGATATTAGGGATCTGAAATGCTGTTAGAGGGCCAGGTGGAATCAGATTAAAACCAAACTGCGCAGTGTGCGTTTGCGGGCCCATAACCCTCTACTCAGCATGAATTTTGATCGGGACAAAGGGAACAAAAGGAGGAAGAACAGAGAGGAAAGAGCGCGAGGGAGAGATACTGTGTCTTCGGAGCGCGGCTCCTTTGCGCAGCCAGGCAGCAGAATTTGAAATGCTCTTACCTTGAGGAAGGAAGGGAGGAGGACAGAACTATGGATTTTACAGCAGCAGAACCTCTCCTGCCTTTTCTGTCTGTGTAGCACACAAGCTAATTAGCACCTGCCCCACATATTGAATTATTTATCAGGACTGTTGTTGCTGTCAAGGTATTTAATGTTCATAATTCATTCTCCCATGCAATGGTATTTATAGTTTTAAATTGAACCTGTCCCATTAGAGATTACAGATATTTATAGAAATATTTTAGACTGTTTGATTAATACACCAGGTTCAAGTGGTTAGTATTCCCTCAGTGTCATTAATCAATACACGCAGGCTTGTTGAAAACATAAGCATAGCCGTGGTATAATGTGTCATAGTGGAATGAGTTAAGGGGATTCCAGCCAGCACATTTATTATAAATGACCACATAGAGCTGGAGGGGAAACAGTTAAGACACTTATGCAATTATGCTAAGTGTCACCCTGAGGATGGCCTTTGAACCAGGGTTAAGCTCGCTCTGAATTTGTGAAATAAAAGCTAAATGGAGCCATCTCGCGCTGCTATGTTTTAATATATCGCCTTTAATAAGGCGAGTGCAGGTGCTCCATCGCACAGGTGCACATATCCATCTGAAACCGAGAACATAAAGCAGATGAATACGGAGCCCGCGTTAATTTATGGGGATGCAATCTGCATTCATTATCAGGAGCGGTGAGTTCTTTTTTAGAGAGGCATGAAATGGATTCACTTTTTCAATTTCTGTCCGCAAGGACGAGTGGACGATTTTTAAAACAGCAAATCTGCATAACCTCACAGTGCCATCACTAATAGAAAGAATATTTAATGCCTTGTTTGAATTAAGACCCACTGAAGGAACGTAGTTCTGGACATCATTTTTTTTGCCAAGTGGCAGTTGTTGAGTTTTCTATAGTGCAGGCTTTATATTGCAGGACTGCAGGAGTGCGCAGGCAAAGGGCTTATTCCACAAGGTCAATGGTTTAACAGGGACATTTTTTATTATTTATTTTAGCAGTTAACCTTTTTGTGAATTTCCAGAAGTGGTCGGCACCTGGAGCTCCAATGAATATACATGACAGTAGGGAGGGAAACCCAGGAATGAGATTTAATTTGACACGCTGACCCCCATCTCCATAGGCCCAGGAAGCCAGGGTGAGAAAATAAGGTTGACCCCCTGACCCCGGCCCCGAACCCCTCCGTCACCCGCCCTCACAATTAAATCAGCCTCGGAGAACAAGGGAGCGTCCGGCGGGCTGATGGGGAACGTAGCCGTAGCTCCTCGTTTCCTGTTTCCTCTGGAGCGGCCTGAGGCCGAAAGCCACCGTCCAATCAGGCAGATAGAGCTCAGTGGTGAAACCGTCCTCTCTCAGCGCTGATGCTAAACTGACATGTCAAATATGTAAACATTACCATTAGTTGGCAATATGCTAATGGAAGTAATGTGCTAAGGTACAACTTGGGCTGTCTAGCTGCCAGTCTCGAGGAGCCCTCGTGTCTGAATTTGCATAAGCCATGCAAGGCTCAATTTTGTTAATGCAGGCGAGTGCTGGTGACCTCCTACACCCTCCACAGCACCCAGTGCGAAGGGGTGTGTGTGTGCGTGCAAGTGCGTGACCTCGCCTTGACCCCAGGAGGTCGCCACTGTGTGTCTACACGGCATCCCCGATACTCCCAGTTCTCCGCCCCCTCCAGTACCAGTCCAGTACTTGGCAACAGAAAAATGACTTGTCACATGTCCAGGTGAAGTTTTTTTCCTCTGTCCTCCCAGTGCAATTTCAAGTTAAAGGTTATAGAGCAGGACTGAAATAGATTTATATGGGCACGGGAAGCTTCACAATGCATTTTGTGGCCAGAGCCAAAAGGCTGCACTTTAGTCTGCACACATTACAGCATCAGATTGCATGTACTCCAAAATACTGTTATTAGACAGACAGTGAAAAAGTCAATATCTTGCCATCATGTTTCCTTTTGGTTGACTGCTGACTCAAGGAGACAAGCCAAGGTCCACTCTCTAAAGTGTGTGTGTGTGTGTGTGTGTGTGTGTGTGTGTGTGTGTGTGTGTGTGTGTGTGTGTGTGTGTGTGTGTGTGTGTGTGTGTGTGTGTGTGTGTGTGTGTGTGTGTGTGTGTGTGTGCTACTACTGCTCTACTTCCCTCTCTTTCCTTTCTTTCTCTCTGTCATTTTATTGTGCACACATGCGTGTAGCAGCCTGTGGATGTGCTCGCTGCAGCCTTGTGCATTTGTCATTGACATTACAACACTTAGTCTAATAAAATAAAACCTTTTTTCTTTGCCAGTAATAATTTCTAGTTTTTGTTATTTGTTTGTTGTATATTTGCTAACCATCTTTTCCTCTCTTCCTCCCTCCTCTCTCTCCCAGGCTGCTGAATAGGATGGCCGCTGATGACCGGCATCTACCCTCCAGCTGCGGGTCTTACATCAAGACGGAGCCGTCCAGCCCCTCGTCGGTCATCGACACGGTCAGCCACCACAGCCCCAGCGGCAACTCCGACGCCAGCGGCGGCTATGTCAGCGCCATGAACAGCCACTCCAACGGCCTGGACTCTCCACCCATGTTCACCCCCAGCGGGCTCGGGGCCGGCCCCTGCCGCAAGCGCTACGACGACTGCTCCAGCACCATCATGGAGGACTCGTCCATAAAGTGCGAATACATGTTGAACTCCCTCCCCAAGAGGCTGTGCCTGGTCTGTGGAGATATAGCCTCAGGGTATCACTATGGGGTGGCCTCGTGTGAGGCCTGCAAAGCCTTTTTTAAAAGGACAATACAAGGTATTTTTCTCCTTTTACCTCCCACCAACGAACACTCAGTAAACATTATTTCATCCCATGTCGCTGAATCATCAGACAGAAAAACACCCTCCACAGAGGACACCTTTCACCTCACAACACTGAACATCCTCAGTTCAACAAACTCACTGTAAAAAAAAAAAGGACTGGAGTGAGCGAGAATGTTTCTCCTGAGAGAAGCAACCTTTATAAAAAAAAAAAAAATTATATATACATTTTATTGTGACGTGCACACCTAACATAAAAAAAGAAGCATTAACTGGTTATGAAAGATTTACTTTCTAGTGAAACGTCAAACCCGCAGGAATATTTTTGCATTCGGATGACGTGCTCTGGAGCTGTTGTGGACAGGATCATCAGAAACGTTCGTCCGGCTCGGGGGATGCGCTGTATTATTCCTGGCTTCTCTTGCGTTCGTGTGTACGCGTGTGCCCGCAGACTCGGGTGCGATTGGCCACCAGGCGTGGTGCACCACAGCTTCTCATTAGAGAGGCAATGAATGGCCCCCCATTGTGAAAGTGTGCGCTCTGCTCCAGATTAATCAGGAAGACAGAGATATTGTTAAGGCCTGGACAAAAAAACCTGCACAACAGGCACAGCTGCCCATGGCCGAGCTCTGTAGCTTAGTAGAGGAAAGTATCGGTGGAAAAACTATTTAAAAAGGGTCAAAAATCAGCCACACAAATAAATAAATTGATATTTAACTAAAGACATGTGACATTTTTCCCCATTAAATGATTGCAGGCGCTCTGTGGAGAGCGCCCGTGTCTTGATGTTAGGTGTTGACTTTGGACCCTGCAGCCCTATCAGCTTTAGACAGTTTATGTACCTTTTGCAGGCAAACAAAAGCATTAGTCCAAATCCTCCTGTTTACCCATGCTGCCATCAGCAGTCCTGTCTATTGACAAAAGATGAACATTTTCTCTCAAGTAACATAGCCGGGCCTTTGTCCGCTCACAAAAAGTACACTGATGGCAACACAATGGAACAGGAACGAGGCATCGGGGAAGAAAGAGATGTCTTAAGTGGAGCAATGGCCCAAACAATTAAGAGGACGGTACATGGAAAAAAACTCAAAGCTCCTCTTTTTCCCCCCTCACTTTGCATTGTCGATTTGAAATCCCTCTCTTTCTCTTCTTGGAGGGTTGCCTGTAATGGAGCTAATCTGCCGTCGTTTGTCCGAGCCACAGGAGTTTTGTCAATAACAATCAGCGTTTGGAAAGTGTAATTAAGGCCGAGGCTTTTCATTAGGTGGAAGGGAGGGGGCCGTCTCCAGGGACGGCATGCCAATTAGAAACTCAGGCACGCGTCGCCGGGTAATTTCAGGGAAAGGAGGAGAAAAAAACCGGGACTTCTTTAGATTGGAGAGGGACCCTGCTGCTCTTTCCGAGGAGTGGAGGAGAGGCTTAATGGCATAATAATCAGACACGGGTCCCAGGCAGAGACGCGGGGACTTTTTGGGGGAGGTGAAAGCCTTCCGAAATGATAAAAGAAACACATGCACGGGTGCTGGGGGAAAATGGAGGCAGTAAATGGCGTGATGTAGAGCTCTTGAAAGAATGAGAGGGTGCCGTTGATGAGAACTGATTAATTAAAGGAATAACGAGGCAGTCAAGGGTGGAGTGTGAGACGGCCCTCTCTAATGAGAACCAAACAAAGGAGCTGTCGTTCTCCAGCCCTTTATCACATTGTTCCATAGCAAAAACATGCGACGTTGCTGTTAAGCATGTACTGTATCACAGCTGTCTGTCACCTTGTCCCCTGAAAGTCCGTGTTGATTTAAAGTTACCTTTTTTGAATGTATTCACTTATTGTCTTTATTGAATCAGCTTCACTCCCTCGTTGGGCTCCACTGTCCCCGCCGATGCTTTTACCGTTTCAACAACAGCACATAGAAAATCCATCTTGTGTCACCTATTTGTCCGGTGAAATACCCCTTGAACCCTTGTGTGGAAATAGTTGCATTAGTCATGGCCGGGCCCAAATTAACGTCAGCCTGGATGTCCATCCATCCCGGGGCTGCCCCCGCTCGCCGTGCTCTCCAATCATCCTCACCATCCTGCACCTCACGTGCCCCACCAATCAAAAACATAAATCTCCTATTGAACCGTGTTTTCTTCCCATTTTGAACCCAAGTGTAAAATGGCTTGAAAACCAACTGAACTCAGTGGCCCCTTTTTATATGAAGTAATAGACCTTGACAGTAAGCCTGTAAAAGTCAGTTTGGATTTTGAGGAGAAATACCTGGCATTTTACTGTAATTTACTTACAAGACCTGACTTTCCCCTCTGTGCCCTGGCATGAGTCCTGAAAAGCCATAAAACAGATTGAGACAGATATTTATCAAAGGGAGAAGGAGGGAAATCTTCTTTCTCCTCCCGTCACTCTGTAATGTTATTGGTAACCACGTCCTAACCTTAAAACTGATGAACCCGAGCCTGCGCCTCCGCGTGAAGCAGGTCAGGGCCGTGTGTGTCCTTTAACCGTGAAGCTGACAGTCATGTCTGAATGGCAGCTTATCATTAATGCACGCGCCCCTTTAGCGTCCTGATAAAGGACCTCACTGCTTCTTTACTTCGATCTCCTTATATTTACTATGCAGACATTTTATTTACTTACATCAGTTGAGGTCAATTAATTTATAGAAAAATTGGAACAATAAAGAAAGAGCATCCGGTTTTATAGCTAGTTAAAGACCATTCATTGCATAAATTCAAACTGATTTATTTGTGTTTTGTTTAAATTGCAGGTATATTTAATTAACCTTACAATCATTCAGCTTCAGCTGTTTTATTCAACCCTTACATATAATGTGTCATATATCCAATGTTTTGATTACATTTTGCCTGTTTTCATTTTTGTTCTTAATATGAACATTTCAGGAGACTTTTTATATGCAGGAAGCCACAGTCCAAGATACTGAAATGTACCTTCACCTTTTAATATAAACCAAAGTAAATCCCAGGTTATGTCCCAGGTGTGTGCTGAGTAGAAAGTAAAGGTACTGTGGAGGGAAAATGTTAGAAATGTTCCATTTGCAGTTAAGTAAGTTGCTTTATTTGGGAGTTTTATGTCCCAGATACACTGATTGGTTAGTATTTAATGCAGAGAAATGAAAAAAAAACTCTCACTGATTGCCTCCTTTCAGCATATGACCAATGGGGAGGATTATTATGGTCTGGTTCTGCTATGACAACAGAGAAAACAGACAGAGGAAAGACAATCAGAGCTCATCAGCCGCTCTCCTCACACCTATATTTACCCCAATCCCAAAGAGATGGGGAGAATTAGCATAATGATTTCTAACCCAGATATAAGGAGGAATTTCTAATTATTTATAACATCTTGGGACCCTTCACTTGATCTGTCCAATAATGTTAACATAATTGCATAAGTTGTCAAAGGCTGTAGGAGGTGCTGGTGGAGGAACACCAGTGGAATATTACACAGCTTTCTGTGCCTCAGTACAGAAATATGGAGGATGGGGTCAGAGCTGTGGAGCAACTACAGGATGTTGGGTGATAATACTAATGTGTTTGTGTGAGGATTGTGAATTAACCCGTTCTCTGTGGGACATGTGCTTTATCTGGTGTGTCTGTATTTGTGACAGAGCCCGCTCACTGACACATGCTTGACCTTCATGTACATAAGGAAGGAATATTGGCGTAATAACAACTATTAAACGTCTGAAAAGCTTAGAAAAATACCAATGTCAAAGCCAGAAGCCCATTCAGGATGAGGATCCTCCAGATCTCTGGGCTTAGGCACCCATTACACTGAAACCCCTTATTGAAAGCCCTGAACACAGCACACTGTAGGGAATCAGAAGGGCCTCACATCTCCTGCCCTTTCTATTTTCTATTACTAATGCCATAGCAGAAACAGCTCTTTTATTGTATAGCAATGAAACCCTCTTTTATTGCTTTGTCCTGGATTCAGACGGTGGAGTTGAATAATGCATAAGGCCTCTTGCCTGTACGCTATGTAAATAGTCAACAGTGGTAACAACAGGTTTGGGTCTACAGGAGTATTATGTAAAGTGGTCAGGGCCAGCATGTCCGGCTCTAGCCTGCTATTCAGGCAGTGGCAGGACTCTGAGCTCCGGGGGACCCGGCCCGCGTCCGGGCCCAGAGGGGACCTGCAAAGAATTAATGAGGCCGGTTCGGAGCCGGACCAGGGTGGTGTCTACTGATGGCTCCTCAAATGCTATAGTGGCTCGTTCTGCGACCCCCACCTCCCTCTGCGGTCCCAGCTTCTCCCCCCTGCTGTGTCCCTCAGTCCTGGAAGGGACTGTACTCGCTTAAGGTCACCTGAGCCGCTGCAGAAATGGATTCTATAGGAAACCATATGATTAACAAGTGCCTGTGTCTGGTCGGCAAACGATGATTTATTACTGAGCGTCTGACGGCGCAGAGAGTAGCTGGTGGTGTTTATTACATCAGTAACAGCCACTGGTTCAATATGTTCTTTTGCCTGGTGCTCATAATGTGCCTATGTGGTATTTTAACATTTCCATTACAAGTTTCTTCTCATGCGTTTTTCTACGACCAGCTTCTCATGTGTGACTCGCTGTCGTCCCTTTTTCCACAGGTAACATAGAATACAGCTGTCCAGCCACAAACGAGTGCGAGATCACAAAGCGGAGACGCAAATCATGTCAGGCTTGTCGCTTCATGAAATGCCTCAAAGTGGGGATGCTCAAAGAAGGTAAGAAGAGTAAGAGCATTTTTATTATTCTTGCTCGCACAAGTTAAACACATCAGTGTGGATTATGGTGTAAAAGCATAAAAGTCTATCCTGTTTTTCATCCTAACTCCCTCTAATGCGGCTTCATGCAAGCGACTGGCTCAGACACTGGTTCCCAGAGCCCAGTCTTCCCCGTGTTTCCACAGCAGTAAATAATGTGCAGCTGAGCTGGGGACAGAAACATGCTGAATAGTTGATCCCGCCGTCTGAGTAATAGAAATGTAACCGTATTCCTGGAAGGGCTGGGGCCAGGTCCCCGAGCACACGCTCAGCCCACTCTCAGCCCTCCCCGGCATATTGATCCACTAAATGTTTTTCCGAACATCCCGGCTCGCTTCCTGTGGATGGTTTTTTAAAGTCACGCCAGCAGGGAATTCGGTGACAGTTAAACATGCTTCCAGTGGGTTTGCCGCCCCTCCCGCTGTCACGGACAGGTCCCGCGGGGGCTGAGGGGCTTGGCCGCTCACGGAGGGGTGGCACCTATGCGCTCCCCCACAGCCCGCTGCGTTCGCCGATGCATTCCCACCTGCCTCTCTGTTCCCTCTTTGTCTTTCTCACGTGTTGGTTGCTTCAAAAGGGGGCCAGACAAATGAATAATGAAAGATATGTGGCTTTGGGGTGAAGTGGCGGTGTTGTATTTATTCAAGCCCGCTCCGCCAGCAGCTCAGGGACTGTGTCAGACATGTTATTGTTATTTATTCTTCTTTTTTATTCTGCTTTCCTCAAGTGCCGACGAGCGTGGGTCAGGTAGCGATTATGTTGTGCAAAGCATGATTTTCCCACTGGTGTAAAGCCTCACCAGCTGGATGAATTCTGTGAAGCCGTACACTTTTAAACCTTTGTCATATGTACAGCATATTCCACCAGTATCCCTCCTATTATTGGGTGAGGAGAGCGTATATTTCCTGTGGCCACCTGAAGCCCGGGTTCTACTGTGGGTCCTATGGATCTCCACACAGTAACAGAATCCCCTGGAATGCATGCAAGCAGATAAAGCCTCAGTGCCAGAAAGACGGAGTAATCGCATTGCTATCTGATGAAAATTTTATGCTAATATATCATCTCTGAGAATAAGAGACTGCAGAAATATGTAGCTGTAGCAATAAATGAATGGCCGGTGTCAGGGCAGAGTGAGGCGGGTGTAAAGCTCAAATATGCAGCCTTTGGCTGAGCCTGAGGTTCTAATGCACGCGTCTGTGTGTTCAGCGTTTTCTCACAAGGCGAATGCGCGTCCTCGCGGACGCGGCAGCTGTCCTCATCCACATAACTGATTTCATTCATCATCCAAAGCAGCGCGGCTCCACGCGGCCGTGCACAGGCCCACCGCAGCATGTGGCAATAGTCATGTCACTTACTTTCTCTACTCAAAGGTCACATTGTGCCGCGACGGAAAATCACCTAATTATAACTTTACAGCTTCACAAAGCGGCGTTCGGCGCCGCCCCCAACGAAACAAGAATAACAAATTTAGACTTAATTCTCAGTAAAGTCGCTCTGATTACACGCGCTGCCTGAACCCCGTGTGGAGTCACTGTACTTTTCCTTGCCTGCATAAAGGAGGAAGTGATCAATAGAAGAATCAAATGTCAGGGGCAACAGGTTTTTCCTCTGATCAATGGAAACAGATCAGAGCTGAAGACGGGATATGAGCGTTCGAGAGACTGAGCACGGACCTCGGGCTGATTCGGCTTTGTCCCTCAGTCATGCACTCATACAGTGGCTACGGAGCATAGCGTGCGTGCTGCATATGCACACCACAAGACCAGCCACCTTATCTCCACATCCAGAATACACACACAGCGACACAAGTACCCTCTAATCTCTGCACGCTTTGACAGCAACACATCAGCTCACAGCTTTGTTGCAGCGCTCCGTCGTCACATCCTCCAGGTCGCACCGCGTGACGGCGGCGTGGCAGCCGCTCGGACGGCGGATCGGGGCGGGGGGGCGTGTGACAATTTTTCCGCCACCCTTGCTCATCACCACTCATGATTAAAAATGCTGCAACAAACTTACAAGCACGCAAAGCTGGCGACGGGGGCCCTTTTGAAATAGTGCTGACGGCAGTTTAGCGAGCGGCTTCCTTGAAAGGCGAGGTTCACCGTGCCTTGCCATGTGGCCTTCTGATTTTCCCAGCTAAAATAGGGTCCGCCTAAGCCCCCCTTGGCATTGCCAGCCATCCCAGACATCCTGACACTTTCCCCGGGGAGAGACACCCAGAACAGGTGAGGGACTCAAAATACGGGCCCCGACCACGGCTGACCACACAAAGTGAGTGAAGACAGGCCCTTTTGCAGGAGTGTTCTGCAAAGAGGATTATTATTGTTTTTGGAGAGAAAGAGGAGCCCCAGGTCAGCTGGCCCCAGACCCCCCCCCCCCCAAGCCTGTGCTAATCCGTGCACAAATGCCAGCCGCCTTGGCCAAAAGCCCTCTCCCCCTGCACCCCGCTTTGAAGAGATGACACCCGAGCTCGCCCGCTGCTACCCTCTGTGCCCTGTGTGGAGGTCCATAAAACAGCGGGGGGACTCTGGATGAGGGTGGGACTCCGCTCTCCTCACATTTATAACACTCCCACCTATTGTTTACTTTGGATGAGGCACAACAGACCTGCCAGAGTCAAACAACATAAAGCTTTGGGATCCACCAAAGGGACTTATGAACCTCACAAAGGCCCCTATAAAGTCCTGGCCACAGTTCCCGACAGTGTGAGTGAATGAATGTGTCTAGCTGCTCTTAATCACTCTCCCTTCCTCTCTGCCTGCGTCTGGCCCTGTTGGACAGTAAAATGAGACAGGTTAGTGCCAAGCTTTAATTCCTGTCAGCATCTGTTAATTATGGCCAGGACTGCTCTAATTAAAAGAGGCGCCCGTGTACCTCCATCGTTGGCTTTACACCGGCTGACGCGGCCGCGTGACTCGCCGGGCAGAGAGGATCATGGGAGCAGCAGCGAAGCCGCCTGGCAGCAGAAGCCTCGTCGGGGGGGGGGCGATGTCGACTTTCACAAGGAGAGGAATTTTCCACGTCTGTGCTAATAATGACGTGTTGCCGTCAGCAGCCGCTGCTTAAAGCCTCAGCGTGTTTACGTGAAAACAGGAAACATAAACGTGATCGTCATGCGTGTAAAAAACAGGTAGCGTCGTTGTCGTAGCACGAGTCCCCGGCTCTCGCGGGGAAGGATGAGATTCTGTTGGGAAATGGGGGTAATTAGGTTAGTGGGTTGTTAGTGTCAGGAAATTGAAAGACAATCCTAATCAGATTTGTGTTTCTAGGGAATCAAATAATTTGTATAAGTAGAAGAAATATCTGTTCGGCAGTTACACGATAAAACGCTTTACCGCGCCCTTCATGCACTCAGAGAGGCTCCTGCAAGATAAGTGGTGAAATCAAGATGATATTTTGCATAAATTGGCCGGCAAATTCCTCTTTGTTAAATGAAGGCCGCCGCGTCTGTCTTACATCATCCGACCCCGACACCCCCGTTCGCGGAGCGACCTCCAATCGCGGCGCGTGGGACACATTCGAACGCATCCTCCCGCTGATGGGACAATCGTATTAGGCTCATTTGCAGGGGCCACACAAGGCCCGGCTCTGACACCGCCCACCCTGTTATAAAGTGATGAAATCATCAAGGAAGTGCTCTGGCTGCAGGTGTTCGCTCAGAGGACACGGGAGGCCGACAAATTAACTCCTCCTTCACCGCACGCGCTTCTCCCGGCCTTTTCTCCTCCAGCCTTCAGGATTGGATTTGTTGGGGGGGGGGAGGTTACATTATGCATACAAGGTAAATGAAGGGGATTAAGATATCGCGGATCGGGCGTGTGCTAGCAGCGACACGCTGCCCCAAATATAGCACTGTTTGCATACGTGACATTAAACAACCAAACACCTGCCTGCTGGTATCAATAAATTCACCAAGCAAGATGAAATGTTTTAACTAGGTTGGAAATTAATAGAATAGAAAAGACACCAAATGGAAACATTCTTATCAAATAATGAGATAATAAATAACTTATGTTATGATGAGGCCGGTGTGACATTTACAGTATCAGTGTGGAACCTGGGCCTCTAGGTGTGGCCAGGGGTGATAAGGCCTCCGTGCTCCTCCGCTGAAAGAGGGGTGAAATAAGGGTCTTTTATGGGAAAGCAATACCAAGTTATCAGCGTGCTGTTGTTTGGTTCTGTGTGTGGGGGGTGGGGGGGGGGGGCTGCAGCTGGTTAGGTGTCCTGTTCTGGTTACCGTAGAACGCACACCTGAGCTCACACACACACAAGCAGAGGTGCATGTGGCCGGGATCTCATTCGCATGCAGCCGGCCTCACCCCAAAAGCTAAATAATTAGAGGGCCAGTCTGTGAGATCATTGACCCCGCGTTAAATATTCATATGTTTAGAGCTGCTCTGGGCTCAGCTGTGTCACAGTAGACCAGCCAGGCATGGACCACATATGGGAAGGCAGCCGTGCCGCTGACACATCCAGACACTGGCAGACAGACACTGGAGCGCATGCTTACACACACACACACACGCACGCACCCGTGCCCCCTCCTCTATTATAATGCTAACACACAGCCTGTGCCGCTTTCTACATTCAGTCACAATAATCTGATATTTTGTGCCCATTTAATTCAACATTTTTTTCTGTCTAACATGCATCTAAAGTATTTTGTCGTTAATATTTGCTGCCTGATTAAATTTCGTCCCATGCTCCTTTCGTGCCTGATTTCATTTTCTTCGTGTCTTTTCTGCCTCAGGCGTTCGCCTTGACCGCGTGCGAGGGGGCAGACAGAAGTACAAGCGGAGGCTGGACACGGAAAACAACCCGTACCTGGGCTTGACGCTCCCTCCGCCCACGAAAAAGCCCCGTGAGTAGCGCTCCCTCACTCGCCCTTCAGTGTGTTGTCACCCTGTGCATTGCACGGGAAACGCCCCTGTTTGTATGAGGTCAGTGCGTCTTAGGGGCTTCACTGATCCTCTGCAGTGCTGCTGCCCGACCTTTGACCCCTGCTTTGCTTTGATGTCGCCCTCCTCTCTCCCCAGTCACAAAGATAGTGTCTCACCTGTTGGTAGCTGAGCCGGAGAAGATCTATGCCATGCCTGACCCCACCATGCCGGAGAGCGACATCAAGGCTCTGACCACGCTGTGCGACCTGGCCGACCGCGAGCTCGTGGTCATCATCGGCTGGGCCAAACACATCCCAGGTAGGAGGCGCTTACTGTTTATGTCCAGGATGGAGCTTTTGTCTTATTTCCCCCGTTTTCATTCCTTTGTGTGTCTCATCCCTCCCCTACAAATGAAGAACCATGCACACCTGTGTAGATAATTAACCACAGCAGCTCCTGGAGCCCGAGGATGTGTGGAGGACGGGGTTGTGCGACACGGAGAAAACAAATCAATAGAGTGCCTCTAAAATCCCCGCACTGAATGGAGAAGGCGACACACACTCTGTGCCAGTGTGCGCTGTAGCCACCAGGGAGAAACATGGGCACCCAGTCAAAGAAGGCATCATATCATACGCAGAAACACGTGAACGCGCACACACACTGAATTATTGATGGGCATAATCGCGTTTGGTCTTCGCCCAATAGACGTCCCGATAGACGAGGTTATAAGAGGCTGTTGAATTAAGGATGCTTCACCTCACGTCAGCAGGGATGGTGCCTCCTTCAAGACTTTTCATTTGATTTCGACAGAGAACACATTGTTTAGCCGCCCCTTTTTTTTGCAACCAAGGCAGATTCTCCTTGATCTCGGGCCTGACCCCATAACTCTATAACATTACAGGGTTCTGGGCGCGGAGGGGTAAGAAACTAAATGAATGAGTCCCCCAGTGGAGCCTCCGTAACCTCTTCTTTTCATCAACATAAGCTGTTGAGGCACACAGCTGTCAGCATGCAGCAACAACACCGCATCATCATAGCGCATACACACACACACACACACACACACACACACACACACACACACACACACACACACACACACACACACACACACACTGTAAGACCTAGGTGTGGACTAGACTCTGCACCATATCAGTTATTTTCCAAGACACATTTTTATCCCTAATTGTATATTTAGAAGGTTAATTAATTTTGTGTGACGCAGACTACAGCTGACCTCAGGCAGGTGCATTCTGGTATTAGAGCGCTTCTAAGAAGAAGAGGTATTAATCAGGTACAGATCTGATCGTAAGGAGATTAGCGATGGATATGCTCTCACATCTAGAGTGTTTGGATCCCTCTGCGTGGTCAGCACACACAGAGTTTACCCAAGGAGCTTACCTGGGTCTGGATCACAGCTGACCCCATAACACACTCTCATCGCTGCGACCCAAAAGTGACGCCAGCGTCCCACACACACACGCAGGACGCTGCTGCCGAGACTGAAGACTTATGGCTCTTTATTATTGTTTGTTGAGAAATTATAAGATGCATCATTGCAGGTTAATTACATGTGTGTGTTTATAAAAATGAGACCAAGCCGATTCTTTATTTAACAGTTATTCTATAGAATTAATTTGCCATATATGTAATATTAAGAGCTGAACTCATGTCCTTAGGTGCATCATCATTTTAATGTGTGTACACTCTCACTCAGATTTATGTGTCATAGTAATGAAACGGATTTAATCAGATTACACCAGCACGTATTGTACAGTGGACAGACTCATAACGTTAATGGGATTTGCCCCACAGAGTGCTTGTCATTCTAAATGCATCGATAATGATCATTTAACCCAAAACTGGAGGCGCTAAGCCGTTTCCTGTGACTGGATACCTGCAGCAGCACAATGAACCCGGCGTGCGTGCGTGCGTGCGTCTGCGCTCTGATTTCATGTTTGGGTTGAGCTTTTATTGTACAAACGTATTATTTTAAGGTTAGAGAGGCGATTTGGCCCAGTCCGCTTCCACTTGAGCTGACTGCCTGTGCTGCTCGTCCCTTTGGCGCTGTCTGTATTAGGACAGTGGGTGTCCTCTGGCCATGAAATGGCTGCATAATTGAGTTGTACATGGCTGAACCTGATCAGAGACGGTTCACTGGTTGAGTGAGGCTCCGTGCACTAACCGTCCATGCACCAGCGGCACCTCAGGGCAGCACTGTGCTCTGCTCCTTCACGTTCCTCCCTCTGTCTGCTCCAGGACCAGAACAGAAAGGAGGAACAAAAGTCATGATTGTATCCTGATGGATTTTTTGGCTTCAGGCAGTGGAATTAAAAAGATTAACGGTTCATTATGAAGTAGACCACATTGATTAGGTCGTAGGCAGATGTGACAGTAGCTAAAGTCTAAATGAAACAAAAAATGTTCCCAAATTCAATTTTATTTTTAATCTCCGCTAAAATAAAAGAGCTTTTAAAATTGTCAGCATGTGGAGCAGATG
This sequence comes from Betta splendens, assembly GCF_900634795.4. NCBI lineage: Eukaryota > Metazoa > Chordata > Actinopteri > Anabantiformes > Osphronemidae > Betta > Betta splendens. The sequence continues at coordinate 2,383,559 of NC_040900.2, read as the reverse complement.
AGCCCTGCTGAGTTTAATATCGCAGCTTTATCATGAGTGCAAGCAACGTCATCATCTGTTTCCACACATGAGCTTCAGGCCTGTTCTGTGGGTTGTTGGGTAAGTAAGGACCCAGCTGATCAGATCAGGTGCATGTGTTATCTTAGTTTAATGAGGTAGATATTTCAGGGTGGTGTCGCGTATCAAGAACTGTGTCATGGGTTTGCCCTCGTTCTGAAACGGCCGTTGATTAATTGATAATCACTTTTGGACACTGCTGCAAATAGAGCAGAGTGGTCCTGTATGCGGCCGCTGCCTTCGTTAGTGCAGCGCTGCGGAGATGCTGACAGACGGCTTGTTGCTCCCTAGGTGTTAACAACCTTTGACTTATGTAGCGCGAACTGTCCGTCCCGTAAGCGTGCATGCGTGGAGGGTCTAAATATACAGACGGCGCCTGTTCGCTCCACTTTGATGCCGCTTCCTTCCTGGGGAGTGACGCATTGCTAGCGTGACCCCGTGCAGCGTGTGTTTCCACCCAAAGGTCGCGTGGGCGCATGTCGAAACGCCTGCTCCCAGTCGGCGCCGGTCCAGCTGCGTGACGGCTAAAGGGCCGCGCAAACAGTGACCCGTTGCTCCTGCTGCCTTTCCGATACATAGAAAACATATATTTTACTATGCAAGGTACATTTTATTATTTGTTTAACTCGTGTTTTGTCTTATTATTATTCAGACATAATGAATCCAGTAAAAGGGGCTTTTTTGCATTGTTGTCTTCATTACTGCCGTTTGGGGAATATTCATCATCTGCGCTTTATTAGATTCCAGCTCATCAGCTGTGTGTTTGACAGACAACCGCCCGGCGTGTTCGTTGTTAACACGGAGGCAGCGATGTTGAGGAGAGATCGTGCCTCTTGTATGTTGTCGTGTTTATGTCGGCTCAAGCCTCCGCCATAATCACCCATCAGCCCACCCTCCTGCAGCCCCCTCTGGGCTCCTGTTTTCTCTTTGCCATTAAATTGTGAAATCTACTTACTGTGTTGCCAGCCTGATCCCACTCAAGCTGCGTAATCTCCTTGTAATAGAGTGTGAATACTGCCCGGCAATAAATCAGCACCTCATCAGTGCACTTTATTAAATATAGACACCAACAGACAGCTCTTAGTATATTCAATTTACCCTCTGACGTAGGCTTCAACACAGGAGATAAAGATAGATTGAGCAATCAGATGGATGCTGAGGCCTGAACCCGGGCAGGAGACGAGGAGGAAGGCGGAGAAGCTGCAGGGAGATGGAGGTGGGGGCGTATCAGAGACAGGCAGACAGGCAGGAGGATGCAGGGCCAGCGAGAGGACATCTGCCAGGCAGGGTGGGGGTGGGGGTGGGGGGGGCTTCATGGACACCGGCAGGTCACTACTGAGAGCCCACAGTCCATATTATCAATAGGGTAGAGTTGTAAAGTAGCATCGCATCAGAAGCTGCTCTCATATTTTAACTGCATAGAACTACGCTGTGGCATCAAGTCATCATTAAGCGGCGTTGCTTGATGGCAGCAGAGATATATATTTTGTAATTATGAGCATAGAGCCTGATTTGTGCTGGTCTGAATAGAGATGTGTGGTGTTGCTGGGCTGCGGGACCCAGAGAAGGCTAAAGCTGCTGGGGTCAAAGGTCAGGGATTACTGTATTTAACGTTCACAGGCTGCTGGTCAAATCAGCCGTTCCCCAGCTACTTAGAACAGGATAATGGGCCGGTTATCGCGTCCTGGAGGAGCCAGCGCTTCTCACACACTCTTCTCCTCCATTACGTGAGTTTGTCCGGTTTGGTGTCGTCATCCCGGGAAAGGCCACAGAAATCCACGCTGTTTGTTTTGTGCTTCTTCAGGTCAAGTTATTAGTGTCGAGCACAGCGATTTATGAGCATGCTGCTATTGATTGGGTCACGATGCCGCCATGTAAATTCACAGAGAAAGGCTGGAGCGCACACACACACACACACACACACACACACACACACACACACACACACACACACACACACACACACACACACACACACACTCTGTTATGGAGCTGCCTTTCGTTTCTGTATTGGCTGAATATCTTACACTACACTGACGCAGGTCCTGTGTTTGTTAGTCCAGGCTCTGAATGGAGCAGGCCTCCGTCATGGCGTCCTCCGGCTCAGTTTGAGGTTGGACAAAAAGACGTGCTGACCCTCTGGGGTCCTGTTAGGGGCGGTTTTACTCCAACTGGAGCCCTGAGAGCACTTGACTTGGCTGAGGTGAGATTGCCCCGAGGAAGAAATCTTCGGGGCCGGCTTGTCCTTCTGATAGCGGGCCATGATAGATCAGCCCCTGTGCAGCCACTCTCTCTCTCTCTCTCTCTCTCTCTCTCTCTCTCTCTCTCTCTCGCTCTCTCTCTCTCTCTCTCTCTCTCTCTCTCTCGCTCTCTCTCTCTCTCTCTCTCTCTCTCTCTCTCTCTCTCTCTCTCTCTCTCTCTCTCTCTCCCTCCCTCCCTCGTCCCCTCGTGCTCTGCTCCTCTTTCTTTCTCCTTCCCTGCTCTTATCTTCCTCCTCTCTGGCCCATATCTTCTCTTCCCCTTTATCCCCCATTTCTCTCCATCTCTCCTGCCATTTATTCCTGGTGCACTCTCTCCCCCTGCTCTGTCTGCTCTGTTGTCTGATTGAGGGTGAGTTACGAGGGGACTACAGCTGGAGGGGGCCACCGTGCCTCGTAATTACATCTCTTTTTATTACCCGCGCTAATGGCCCTCGGGGAGAGGGAAACAATAATAAATTAATAGAATATGAACTCCAGCTCAACAGAAATCTCCAGCATTTCATTTCAGAGTGTCCTGTGTTCTGGCAGATGAAGCGGTGCTCTGATTAATCTCTGCACGGGGTTGAGGCAGCCATCTTTGGGTTTGGGCTGCCCCCTCCTGCCCACAGCTGAAGGCTTTTGGGGAAATAAAGGAGGAGATTATAGTTTTGGCTTCCGCTGTAGGTCTTGTTTTCACCCTGTGAGCCAGGAATGATCGGGGCTGATTCAGTTAGTGGTCAGTTGAACTCGCTTCAGCTCCTTTTCCTTATTGATCTAAATGTTATTGATGCTAATTCTTCATAAAATATGTCACATGTGAGAATTTTCCCATATAAGCGCAGTGCGTGGCTCGAAGTGAACTGAGGAAAACTCTGCCTTGTTATTATCTGTGAGTTGAAGCCTCAGATCCGCCGGAGCGCTCAGCAGTGGAGTGGAAACGGCCCTTGAAGCACAGACAGGCCTCTGATTTGGTCAATATTGTGTCATGTTTGGTCAAACCCTGCCAAGGCAGTGGGCTGGAAATGAAGATGTAAATATTGATATTTCATTAGAGGAAATCACCCACTCCGCCGGCACTTAACCGGGCCACCTTCAGAGTGCGGCGGCCGAAGCGCTGTGTGACCTGCGGAGTCGGGAAGTCACTTCATTACTCGATTAAATTGAGTGGAAAAAGGCGAGGCAACGACACGAGATCCCATTTGGAGCAATAATTTAGGCCCTGAAGAGAGGAGATGGAGCACGGGAAAGACACCACCTCTCCATCTCACAACACTGGATTAAATTCAAGGACTTTTAGCGTCAAAGGTAATTGTAGGCTGCTGCGCTGCTCGCGTGCATATGTCTGAGAGGTGTCCGCTGTATCAGAACAACTCTAAAGCCTCTCCAACAAGCCCTGAACGAGGCCTTCACACCGGCTGTCACATGGGAGCAGCGCGTTAGTTCCGCTCCGCTCCTCCTTGGCATTAAAAGGCTAGACAGAGCCTCGCCTGTGATTGTGATGCCAACCTGATGCGGCAATCAAGACCGCGCCCGCGCTTGCATGACAATTTCCCTTTGGCCGCTCCACATTCTGTCCGACTTAATGGCTACGTATGCAGACAAGGAAATAACACAACAAAAGGTTTTAAGATGCCGTCCGGGTACGAGTAATAGCACAGGCCTTTACAAAGTATGGCTTATTGCTTCCACTAATAATAGGCAGGTGTTTTGAGTGCTTTCTGCAGTTTGCTCTGTTGGGTCTTATTTGCACGGCTCAGACCTCTGACCGGTCCACTCAGGCACCGGCACCTGTCTCTTAGCACTCCATTCTACTGACTATTGATTCCCCTTCAAAATGTGAAGGCCCTCACATTCTGATCACAATCTGTTAATTAATGTATCCTCTAGCGCTTCCCCTGCAGTGGTCATCACCACGATAAGGGAAATTGAACACTCAGGTACTACTCTCCCTGGCTCTTCTTCTCTCCCTGTTTGTCTCTCTTTCTGTCCTGTTTCTTTCCCTCGTTCTTCCTCATCATGTCCCTATTCTTTTCTGTGTGTGTGTGTGTGTGTGTGTGTGTGTGTGTGTGTGTGTGTGTGTGTGTGTGTGTGTGTGTGTGTGTGTGTGTGTGTGTGTGTGTGTGTGTGTGTGTGTGTGTGTGTGTGTGTGTGTGTGTGTGTGTGTGTGTGTGTGTGTGTCCTGGCAGCAGCAGATAAACATCTAGTTGTGGGCTGTACCCCAACGAGACCATTTATATTTAAGAGAAAAGCGGGGCGTGGGTGCAGTGAGCACCTTGGTCAATACTGCAATCTATTGCCTCTTAATCACGCACTGGCAGCTAGCGTGGCAGCAGCAAACTTGTAAAAGCAATCATATTAATCAGGCGTCGGGCTGAAGAGCCTAATATGCTGTCAGAATGGGCCGCCTGCAGGCACGCTGAAAGAAGGTGGAGATACGGGAGATGGAGCGAGCCCTGGCTGGGGGTTCAAACGCTTTATTGACAGCTGAGGGGGAGTGGGGGAGATGCGTATCTGCCCGTCATCCTCACCCTCTCCCTTCCTCTCTTCCTCCTTTTTTAATTTTTTAATGTCTCCCAGCTCATCTTTTAGGGATCTAGCAGTTTGTTTTATTTAGTGTTCTATTCTGAGCATATGTAGGTGTGTTGGAGGAGAAATGACATCGCAGCTCATTTCAGCTCAATCATTGGGTTTTCTGAAAATGAGACCCTGGATTTAAGGCTCAACCTGAAGCATCTGACGCCAGGTCTGTCTGTCTGTCTGTCTGTCTGTCTGTCTGTCTGTCTGTCTGTCTGTCTGTCTGTCTGTCTGTCTGTCTGTCTGTCTGTCGGTCTGTGTACAGTTTTATGTACATAGGTGTTAATGTGTGTTTTTGTTTTCCGTCGTTTTCGTGTGTGTGTGTGTGTGTGTGTGTGTGTGTGTGTGTGTGTGTGTGTGTGTGTGTGTGTGTGTGTGTGTGTGTGTGTGTGTGTGTGTGTGTGTGTGTGTGTGTGTGTGTGTGTGTGTGTGTGTGTGTGTGTGTGCATACATGCCTGCTATCACCTCCCTCTACACATGTCACGTCCTCAACCCCTCCAACGTGAGCGTGTCCCTGTGATAATCCCCCTCACCCCAGCTGAAGTGTGACAGGATACGAGGGGTAACCACACGGCTTTGTGCGTGTCAGACCTCTGCACCGATTTACTGTCCTCGCTTACAGTAAAGCCCACTCAAGTGCTCTGACTCAGGCTTCAAAGAGGACCTCTCTGCTCTGCATTTAAAATTTAACACCGCGCGCTAACATGGGCTCTGACATGTTCTCTGGGCTGCAGAGCCTCCAGAGTCAAGTCTGACGTTGTTGTTGTGAATGATTTTAATGTACAGAAACGCGTCCGCTTGTGTAGATGTGGACAGGCTTCATTCACGTCCCGTCTGTGTCCCGTCAGGCTTCTCCACTCTGTCTCTGGGAGACCAGATGAGCCTGCTGCAGAGCGCCTGGATGGAGATCCTCATCCTCAGCATCGTGTTCCGCTCGCTGCCCTATGAGGACGAGCTGGTGTACGCGGAGGACTACATCATGGACGAGGAGCACTCGCGCCTCACCGGCCTGCTGGACCTCTACGTCTCCATCCTGCAGCTGGTCCGCAAGTACAAGAAGCTCAAGGTGGAGAAGGAGGAGTTTGTCACCCTCAAGGCCATCGCCCTCGCAAACTCAGGTGGGTCTTCAGCACAGACACGTCATGTCTGAATCGATTAGCGATTTAAACTAATTGTGCATTTAATTCATTTAAATAAAGTTAAGCAAAAACTCTTTGGGTTGTAATTGTCAGGGTGTAGATGCAGTGATTTACTTTAAAAATGATGTTATGTATATGTATGACATTAAGTATATTAATCATTTAAAAAATTATAATTTTAACCTAAAAAGATGTTAATTATTAGAGGAAATATTACTGTTCATTTAATTAGGCAAAAAAATATATATATAAGTTTTAAACATGCTACATAATTTTTGCTGATGTTTGTGGATATAAGTTATTACTTACTAAGAGCAAGTAATTCCACGTTTTTTTAGACTCTCTAATGAAAAAAAAAATGTAAAAACACTTTATTTATTCTTCAGGTATATTTTGTCTTGTAGACAGCGTCCATGCAGCCATTGAAATACTTTGTCTAACACAGTTTCTTAAAATGACATTTCTTGGTTTTGTAGCGTAACCTTTAGTTTGGAGCATGAGATAGAGATGGAGGGACGATAAGGGCAGTGCAGGGAAGAGAGATGGAGTGGAGCTTTTTTAATTGAACGCCTTCCGTGTTGTGGTATTTCTCCAGCGCTCGCTCGCCCCTCTCTCTCTCTATCTCCATAACAGTAGCTGCAGGGCACGGCCACGGGAGATAAATTTAGCATTTCATTAGGAGCGCGGGGGCTGTCAATAAAATGTGTTAAGTCGAATGGAATGAGTATCAGGAAGCGATGGGCCTCGTTTGTTCCAATGTGAAGATGGCAAGCCGCTATTGACAGGCTCCTTTTGAGGCGGCAGCACCCGTCCCCCTCTGATCAATGCACGCCCGGGTCACCAGGCCGCTGCCTGGTTTTGTAGCGGGCTGAAAAATGAAAACGCTGATGGTGGGCTTTGCTTTCAGACAGCGGAGCTTTGGGTGGGAGGGGGGAGGGGGGCGAGGAGGACGGGTCTCTGGGAGATCACTCCGTCTGACAGCAGGGAGAATTCATAGCCATTGATTTTGTAATTAGCAGTTTATCAATCGCATCGACGTGGGCTCTGATGGATTGTGAGGAAATAGTTTCTTCAAAGTTGTTTTTTTTGCGTCCCGGCCCCAAGCGCGACAAGCTGTGCTCGCTGTCTCCTGCCCTGTTTTCCTCTGACAGGACATTCCCTCATCTGAGTTTTTACCCTCATTGCAGGACATTTCATTGCATCACGGTTCAAATCAGGATCATCTCTGAATGTGTGTGATTTGTAGAAACGTGTAATATGAGTTTGTGGCTGTGGCCACTGAGCAGAAGAGATGTGTCACAGTAGGATTTTTCTCTGCCTTTTGTTCTCCATCCTCCTCCTCCTCACCTCCCTCCCACCCACATTCACTTTACAAAACGACCTACTTCATTTTACCACTGTGGATTTGAAAACCGTCAGGGTGAGAAATGTCTCAAGGTCTTGGGAATACAGTTGTTCCAGTCAATGAATTTGGGGCGAAGTCTGAAATCTGTTTTGCCTTTTATTGTCCCGTGCGGTAAAATATGCAGCGCCAAGGTGAGACGAGTCAGGGAGCCAATGACACGACGCCTCCAGAGCCAGACGCCGATTAACCAGTGAGAGGACGCGCGACCCGGGCCGTCGCTGGGAGATAGAGACAGAGGCAGAACACGGGGCGAGCAGCGAAACATGATGTACAGCAGGACCCGAAAAGAGTGGAACCCAGACTGAAACTGTAGACTGCTGTCAGCGTGTGAGGGAGGGAGAGGCTGAGAGAGAACCAGGCTGTAAAATACCAAGCGAGGCTTTTATACGCGCAGACACAGAAACTCAGACGCGGTTTAATTTTCAGAACACCAGGCTGTTACCGCATATGCACGGGGCAGAGACTGGGTTCAGCTGGTGCCGGTAATGCTCACGCGCCGTGTGTTTCGTTCTCCGTGTTTGTCCCTAGACTCCATGCACATAGAGGACATGGAGGCGGTGCAAAAGCTCCAGGACGCGCTCCACGAGGCCCTGCAGGACTACGAGAGCAGCCAGCACCCGGAGGACCCGCGGCGGGCGGGCAAACTGCTCATGACGCTGCCCCTGCTGCGGCAGACGGCCACCAAGGCCGTGCAGCACTTTTACAGCATCAAGGTGCAGGGCAAGGTGCCCATGCACAAACTCTTCCTGGAGATGCTGGAGGCCAAGGTGTGACCGGAGCGTGGCCGAGCGGACGCGCACAGTGACTGGAACCAAGGCTGAGGGAGTTCAGGAGGGTGAGACGCCCCACTGACTGTGCTGGACAGACCTCTCTCACCCCCCACCCCCCTCCCCCCTCCTGGAACCCTGGGACATTATCTAGAAAAGAACAAATGCAAAACTTGGTTACTGGTATAAATAATAAAATGATGCAGATTAATTTAAAATATATAAGAAATGCTATGTACAGTAATAATTTTTTTTTGTTTTCTTAATTGTTCGTGGTAATGTTGTAAATGAAGGAGAACCCTCTGAGCCTCAGCATCTTCAGAGTAAATACTTCATCGTTCTTGATTTTAAAAAAAAAATAATTAAAGGTTTTCTTTATTCTGAAAACGTAAGTTCCTTTAGTTTGTTCTGAAGACAGCAGAGGCGTCAAACCACGTGTTGTTGCCTGGACTCGACCAGAACGTGTACATATTTATTATTGAAGGACTGAGTGTACAGTTCAAAGTCTGGTGAACTTGGTGGCCATTTTCTCTTCTTCTGGTAAAAAAACAAACAAAGTGAAGTTGTTAATGTGAACTCTCATCGGTTTCTATGTCCTTGGATATACCTCTGCGGAGCAGCACCTGTGGTCGTGGACAGGAGCCGTAGTCGTTGCCTCATTCTGTAGTCACTCAGCAATAAACGGGACTGCGGGGACGGTGCTGGGCTCAAACCTCCTGCCTCTCATGTGCTTCTCGGCGCTGCTGTTGCTAAACGACCGTGTTGGTGTGAATGCGGCCGCCGCTTTCCCTCCTGCGCTCGTTTCTGCCGGCGCGACCCGCTGAACCCACGTCCGCCCGCGTTTGAGCCCGTGGAAACAGGTGACGGAGCTGAAAGGCGATCGCGGGCTCGGAGCGGCGGCACCGGAGGATTTACGCCGCGTGGCGCGAGTCCAGGAGATTCCAGGTCCGAACAATCAGCGGCCCGTGTGTCAGCCGCTCTATTCTGGGCCTTTGAGCCGGTGACAGAACCGGCCCACACACGGGCAGCAAGGTGTCCAGCATCTGCTCGCACCATTTCAGAAGCCTTCTGTCTTTTAATAGTTCACGGAGGTAGAAGGCCGGAGCTGAGGCGCTTCACACTGGCCTATTTTAACCCAGCAGGGAGCCGTTGTCTGCGCAGCCTCCCTCCAGGAGTGCACTGGCCACGTGCAGCGCCGCTTCTTGACCTTGTGTTGACGCGGCGGCCAGTGAGGAGCAGAGCGCTTTCCACCGGCCAGGAGACAGACAGGCAGAGAGACACAAGACAGACAGACAGATACGCAGACAGACAGAAGAGACAGACAGGCAGAGAGACACAAGACAGACAGACAGATACGCAGACAGGCAGAGAGACACGAGACAGACAGGCAGAGAGACACAAGACAGACAGGCAGAGAGAGAGAGAGTGAGAGACAGAAGACAGACTGACTGACAGATAGGCAGACAGACAAAGACAGACAGACAGCCAGAGAGAGAGACAGATAGGCAGGCAGAGAGAGAGAGACAGACAGTGAGGCAGACAGACAGGCAGGAAGACAGACAGAGAGACTCACACACACAGACATAGTCACACAGACAGACAGACAGACAGACAGGCGTGCACATGTGTATAGCTATGCAAGAAACCAAGCGGCGGCATGCTTCGAAGGCTAACGCAGCCCAGCAGTGTATCAGTACGAGGTGTGATCTCTGGCGGGAGAACGCGGCCTCGTGCTCCCGTCTCCCCGTCTTTAGCTGCAGGTCCATCCTGCTCCGGGGCCGAGCCGCCGCTCCGTGACTGTTTTGGAGGTGTATGCTTATACTGAAGGGGTTTTATGTGATGTGATAAACTGTGGTGCTGTCACAACAATATGATACTGTGATCAAAGGAATCCCTGACATCGCAGGAGGGTCGAGTTGCCGCCGCGCTTGCAGTATCAACGCTTAGCAGAGATCCTGCCTTTTTATAGCAGCCGCTCCACCACGTGACGGAGGGTCACGTCCCGATCCGAGCTAGCTGCCGCCCGGTTAGCGCTAGCGCCACAGAGGACGCTAACAGTACGCGCCAACGACTTCTACTGTTGTGCGGTGCAACACGGACCAATTCTGAGTGAAGCCGTGCTGAAGGCAGGCTTCTGCTTAGATTTGGGGGAACGCCTCTGGTTCAATACAGGTCAGAACTAAACTGGTCCAGGATCAGCCAACAGAATAATAACAATAGAGGAATCTCATTGAAGTCAAGCGTCTTGAATCGAAGCTGTAAATATTTCGCTGAGCTCCCACATACAGTGACGTACGCAGCGCCCTGCTGACTCCTACCTCATCATCATCATCATCACGTCCATTCTTCTCTCATTCAACACATCTCACATCCGCGACGTAACTGAGCCATATTTTTTTTATCAGCAGCCGTTTTTCTCTTGCCAAAACATTTGTAACGGTCGCCGCCGATCGTCTTCCCCCGTTCACCCTTCACTGATCACTTTGTAAAGGCAAAGCATGCGTCACACTGGCCTGTGGTCCGGTCCCGCAGCCAGTCTGTGTTTATGAGCATCCGTGTCAGAATTGGTCCCTTGGTGACAAATTGCAGACGATGCAGGTGATTGATTTCCTGCTTCTGCGCTATAAGTATTTATGGTGTGAAATATATCATTTGGCAATGGTGTACATTGATATCTCTGATCGTTGAATCACCAATATCTGTGTAACTTTTACGTTTTGATTTTCAAAAAGGTAAAGGATTAATGAATTAAATACTCCTTGAACTCTGTGATTCTGTTGTGTTCTGACTGAAGATCTGTAAATTGTTTATACATATGCAGTATTTAGGTCTGTAAGCCATTAAACAGACTCAGTAAGTGTTTGCCACAGACATTAGTTCCCGTCTGCGCTGCTGCCTCACGCTCACCTCACCCTGCTGCTGTATCACCCATTAACTACGCTGAACGACGGGCCTCCGGTTCAGCCGTGGGACAGAACAAAGGGCACGCCGGCGCTCCCAGCGGGCCAGAGATGGGAGACGCACGCAGGCCACCCAACCATCCAGTCATCAACCGCAGCCACTGCAGGGCAGGAGCTGTTGAAAATGGATCCGTCACAGGAAACAGGCAGACAGACACGCTCGCGCTGATGGAGGCGGGGGAAGCGAGGGGCTGGAGCTCCATTATTCCAGGAAGCTGATATTCCAGGGAGTTAAAGTATTCCCCTCTCTGTATAATTATAAGAGCCAATTTCCTTTTTAGAAATAATGTCTTGCTAACCAATTAATTGTAACAGTGTATGTGGGAGGAGGAGCGTCACAAGGCAACGGGAGCACGGCTGCAGATCTGGAGGCCCAGACGCTCCTGATTCCTGATGCAGATCATCCGGCTGGACGCGGCATCGCCACCGCTCGTTCCTCACAGATACAGTAGCAAGGCAATCATTTACGTCCGTCGACGGGTCAAAACACCTTTCATTAGCGTTAGGAGGCGGCGGACGGAGACGGGCGGCGCTCGCGGCCCGCGGCTGCTGGCCGCTGCTTAAGTGTGTTTCATTATTCCCAAAGCAACGCTGATGATGGCGAGGGAAAGGATTACGCGTCAGGGTGAGTGATTGGGTTTGAACAGAGCTGCTGCATACACTTTGTATCAACCCAGGACTCAAATTACACTTAGGTTGAAAACGGAGCATGCAAATGCCCAGGAGAGCTTGTGGCACAGAAATGAAGAGTGGGCCACCGTTCCTTCACACACACACACACACAGACACACACACACACACACACACGCACACGCATTCACCCCCCGCCCGTTCTTCTCATCCTCCCTCTGCTCCCTCCTTGTTTTTTTAGGCACAACCATCCTTTACAGCCGTTCTTATTGTTCCTCTGATTCCGTTATGTGTATTTATTGCTCCATTTGTGAAATTGGAGGCACCGGCCGACAGCCTATTACTATTCAATAACAGGACTCGGGCATTTTCACAACCGTGAGCTATCAGTGACCCAGACGGAATCGTTACGTCACATCAGATTCAAACAAAGAGACGGACTGTTCTATTGTTGTTGTGTTTTTCATCGGAGATGAAGATGTCTCCACAGCAGACTGTGACTTCCCCAGTCATCAACACAGCGTGAGTGCCTCCCTCCCCTCACAGGTCTTAGTTACTGCTGTGCTGCCTGTGTAGCAGGATGTGAGCCATGCATCCCCACCTCTGACCCGGCCCAGGGCTCCCTCCGCCTGATCAATAGGCTGTCAAAGCGCCTCGCAGGCACCCGGGCCCGGCCCGGCCCGGCCCGGCGTCTGAGGTTTCCCCCCTCGCTGTCCATCCTCACTGTTTTAAGTGCATTTATCAGGTTACACGCCAGCGCTGCTCGCAGCTTAATGCACGGCTGAGCTGCTGTCCTAAAAACCTAATGGCCATCAGCGGACCTTTGTCCCACTTTGTCAAATTACTCTGGTTTCAGACAGAAAAACGCCACTGGAATCATACCTTTGTTAAGTGACGTCAGCCTGCTGGACATGTCAATCAAAAGCAACGACTTCTAAACCGTATTTTGTACATGTCAAAGCAGCAAGCGTCAATATTTCATTTGATAATCGCTTCAGAAATGACTTAAAACCTGTAAAACTGTCAGAGAACAAAGGACCCAGAGAGTTGAACACACTTAATACACTACATTCAGCTAAAATGTTTGAACAGTGTGTGTAATGACCTGCACACACACACACACACACACACACACACTCACTCTCACACACACAAGATAAAAACACGTGCAGAGTTTTGTTCCTTTGTTTGAGATTTATTTGCCCAACTGTATCTTTATCTGTGCTGCTCACTGATATGAAGCTGTGGGGAAGCAGAAATATTTCCAAGTACGTACCGTGTGTGTGTGTGTGTGTGTGTGTGTGTGTGTGTGTGTGTGTGTGTGTGTGTCTACCGTTTTATAGCGTCCGCCTTGTATTCACACGTTCTTATGGCCATTTCCAATTTAACCACTGGTTTGAAAATAATGAAGGCAGATAAGGAACGCAGATCAGCCTGGATACGTCCATCAAACGGGAAAAACCCTCCCAGACTGCGTGTGTGCTCACTTTACAAGCGTTTAACGCAATTATTGTGTTATTACTGCGGCCTGAACCTGTGCTTGGAGTTAAATACTGGCCCATATTGATGGTGCAGGTGTGCTTGGTGTATTTATTTTTAATCAGAGATTAAAATGCATTGTATTTAAAAAAATATTTATGTTTTGACTCTAAAGCTTTTTTATACACAACCATTTTAATAACATATTTATAAATTTAATAAACATAGTGCAAGTTTTTAAACTAAGATTTAAGCAGAAACCCATTTTCCTGTGTTAGTTGCTGGAAATCTATATGGTGCTTGTTGGCACCGTGAACTCTGGGATTTCCCAGGGTCCAAAGGAGCAGAGAAGAAATGGTCACACTCAACTCTTGAGGGAAGCCGCGGATGGGCCTGACCTTTTCCGGATGTCAAGCAAAGGTTAGAAATCTCCACTGGCCTTAAAGCAAATGCACTTGTTTGCCATAATGGAGACGGACCCTGCTTTTTTTTTCCAGATAGAGATCAGGTCTGATCCCGAGAGAGTTCCCTCTGATGGAATTCTCTCCTCACACACACACACACACACACACACACACACACACACACACACACACACACACACACACACACACACACACACACACACACACACACACACACACACACACACTCCACTGTCTCCACTGCTACAAGCTTTGCTACAGTATATAATGAAGTGTTGAGCATTTAACATCAATATGTTTTGAATGACGGTTGACAAGTTTTTATGCTGCTTTTTCTTTTATTTTAGGAGAATGTGAACATGGAGTCAAACAGTCTGTGTTGTGATGAGGGACCAGGTCTGCAATCAACCACCTACGATCCCCGGAAGGAAACCTCCCATCCCTCATCTTCTTACGAGATACAGTATATGAGTGTGAAATCTCATAAATATCAGCCAGACTCTGTCTGGGGCCTACACACATATTGTACATCACATATGCTCATAATTCACACATTTATATTCATAAACATGATTTTGTGTTTAAAATATGACTCATAAAGCATGATATATGGAAATTGACAGATCATATATGATTCCTGAATTAAATCTCGTATAGATCAGATGCTTTATGGGCTTTTCTCTTCTGTCTCCTCGCCGAAGAACGGAGCCTTGACCATGCAGGTAATTTACAGTGTTATGGGATGTGTGCAAAACACGCTGTAAATAAATAAGAGTCGACCCATTTCATTTTAGGATGAGGAGGGAGGCTGGCCGCCTCCCCCGCACATGCCGCACCCCGCTGCCCCTGCGAAACCCTCGTGTCCCATCACAGGGTGCATGTGTATATCACCGGGAGAGGAGCCGACTGCAAATGGGGCAGTGAGCGACACTCTGCAGTCCATTTGCAAATTTCAATATGGTGTCCGTCTGTGTGGGTTTGGCCTTGGGCACCGCACCCCCCCCCCCCCCCCCCCCAGTTCACCAGCGCCCGGCTCTCCATCGCTCCCCTGTGTCCCTTTGACCTTGTACTCAATCACAAACAGACCTCACGCACACACACTCACACACACATATTTCACACACACATATTGACTTTATGAGAAACTTTGCACAAACACAGTTCTCACCGTCCGAACGCTCACCCACACATGAACAAAAATGCGTTCACACGTTTATGTCTTTGCAGACACGCTGCTCCCTGTCTGTGCCCAGGACCAGCGTCGCTCCATTGTCTTTGTGCAGAGCTCCACTCACTCGCAGGCATTTTCGGAGGCTTCAAGTGGAACGGATGCCGTCGACGAGCTCGATCGCAGCATAGACCTCACGCTGGTGTGTGTGTGTGTGTGTGTGTGTGTGTGTGTGTGTGTGTGTGTGTGTGTGTGTGTGTGTGTGTGTCTGTGTGTGTCTGTGTGTGTCTGTGTGTGTGTGTGCTCTGCAGCCTCTCGGCCCCGGCGCCACCGGTTACACTGTGTACGGCCACGTTTGAGCTGCTGTGACTGCTCAATAGCTCTCCACAGTGATATGATGTGATTACAGCCCAGCAGTGTGACATCACGAGCGAATCACATGCGCCGTTGTCTGTCCTGTGTCACCAGTCTCCAATGCAGGAACCCTGTTCACAAGCTTTCAGGAAGTAGAAGAAATCACAATTGTCTGATCAGAAACGGCTTGTTTCTGTGTGGACGTCTCACCCTCTGATCGCATTCTGCTGTCATTGGTTTGTCCTCAGCCACGGCAGATCTGACTGACTGCTGTGAAAAGGTTTACTGGCCCATGAATCGGGATTAAAACACCTCCTGTGAAATATTTTACGACGGTTGCAGTTTGTGCCTATTCACAATCCCCCCGTGTGTGTGCGTCGCCTCCGTTTCCTGCGCGTGCGCGACAGGTGGCGGATGTCACACAATCCTCTGTGCATTATTGCAATTAGATTTTCCCAGGACAGCTCAATTAAGGCGCGCTGCTCCGGGGACCTGGCGGCTTGTGGTTTGACACTCACTCACAGGGGTCCAGTGTGTTAAGTAACGCAGCCGCACGGAGCGGTCCGTTCGGATGTAAGGGTTTCTCCACGTTTGTTTTCAGACGCCGCTGCTCTGGAGTGAAGGACAGGACAGGAAGCTGCTGGTGACGGAACGCAATGGAATGCGTTGTGTATTCTAATGAGAAGAGCTCCATCTATGGACCACCTGTTGAACTGCATTCATGATAAACCCCGACGCAGACGAGCAGCAGCTCGTTGCTAAACCTCCCGGCGCAGACGTGAGGTCTCACGGTGCCGTCGAGGGGTCGTCGTGGGCCTCGCGATCACTCACCGGCGTGATTGGCAACAAATGTGAATATGTTGGAAGCAATTGCGTGTCATGTGTGGTGACAAAGGCAGATTCAGCACTTTTGATGATATGTGGTTACATTACTGGTCTCAAGGCTGGCGCCGAGTTTAAATGCTCCAGTAACATTTCCTTTTATTTATATCTGCAGACCTTGGCTGAAATAAATGAGTTGAGACAAGTGTGAGGGGCCGATGTTACGAACGATTTCTTCCTGACGTGGGAAAACGAGTGCGCGCACACATTCAACTCTTTCACTGCCAGAGGCTGACAGCAGCGCGAGGCCTCTTAAAAAGATTCAACGTGGGCATCAGTGTGAAAGTCGTTGTGTCATTATCTTAAATCTTAACTATCCAGCGGGATGAGAGTGTGGGAGACGATCGTATCTGTCAGGGGTCGGCAGGAGATGTTTTATTCTGTGTGTACAGTGAGCGCCCAGTCCCACCCCAGGACGCCGCTCCGCAGGGGTCACGCCGCCGCCTGCAATTTACGGCCACGTTTAATATTCTGTCATAGTTAAACATTTTATTGCTGTCTTTTACGGCCGTATCCTTATGTCCCGCGCTTATGAACTTTCCTATGCAAATCACTCACTTCAATCAGAAAAGGAGCTCTTTGTTTTCAGGCAGCTGAGGCACGAGGACGGCAGAACGAAGGCCCGACCCGACCCGGCCTCCGTTCTGTGTGGCCGACTGGACGGAGCGCGACAGCTGTCGGCACCAGACAACTGAAGAAACAGCCTCAGACTCTGGGATTTCAAATGACGTCAGGCAGCCAGCGCTCGCTCCCAAGCACTCAGAGCGTCTGCCGCTGTGAGAACCCGTGACTCGCTCTGTACTCGGACCCACACGGGACCGGTTCCTCTGAGCTCAACATTTGTTCGTGCTTCACCTCGCTGTACTTTCACACACTCCGTCCTCCCCCACGGTCCCATTCTTGTTTCCTTTGAGGCTCGACGGGCTGGCGGACGTGGACACAGACAAATAGGAAGGCGGAGCTGACGAGACGAGGCCGCGCTGTATGAACACATACATCTGTGATAAAGGTTAGACAATGTGTACAGACGCACAGCGCCATGTTCAACATGCTGAACATGCTGGGGCTCATGCAGCGAGCCCACTGGGGGAGCAGAGGCTGCTGGGAGACCAACCAGTGGCCAACCAGCCTGGACCAGTGTCCTGGTGCCATGGCGACTGGGACCAACCGTGCCGTGGTGACTTTGTGCCCGCTCTTCGTTTACTCGTACGCCCACACACGCGTGGCTGTGTAGCGGTAGCTCTTTGAATGGCAGAGGAGCTGAGGAGAAAGCCGGCCTGACCGGGTGAAGTGTGGATGTGCAGGGGGCCTCTAAGTGCTCGTGAATGGCCCTAATGAGGGTGGCAAATGGAGACATAAAGAGCCAATGGGTACACTTTTCACTTTATTCTGACACAGCGTCGCTGCCCCCAGAAGCCCTTGAGAGGGCATTTGGACGGGGGTGCGACCATGCTTCAAACCCGCAGCCTCCTCCCCGGACTAATTGCTGAGGATATTGACCTTGGGAGGGAGGTGAGAAGGGGGGGGGGGGTGGCTCATAGTTCATGCAGGTGGTTTGACCTACAGAGAATTTACCCCCAACACACACACACACACACACACACACACACACACACACACACACACACACACAGTTTACAGTATCTTTGCTGGACAACAAGGCAAATCATCAATGGCATCAAAACTGTTGGAATCAATCACTCCAATTTCAGGTCTCATCTTTCACAGCCAAGTCATTGATCGCGCTCACGCGCGGCCTCGTGGCCTCCGTGCAGGACAACGTGGGGAACACACGCTACACAACAAGCAGCCTCCACCCCGACCGTGATCCGTGTGGGACAAGTTCACCATCCTGTTCCTCCTCCATCGCAGTCAATGAGCGTCGATGCGCGGCCGAGGCGGGTGACAGCGGCTCGAGTCGAGTCGATGAGCGGCCGATATGCAGCGAGAGGCTCGCTTTGTTTTAGTAATGACGGCTTAAACACGGCCGCTCGCCTTCATGTTAACGCACGGCGTCACCTCCACCCACCAGCTCCATCGATACAGGGCCACACCGAGGACCTCCACCCCCCGCTGGGAGCTCCCTGTGGGTCCCTCACACAACATACAAATACATACACTCATTAACATCATCTCGTTAAAGACAGGACTTCATTTCTCAACTATTGTGTAGAAATTAAAAAAGATTTAGAAGCGGTAAAATTCTCTTTTTTTTGTACGGAACAGATTAATTGCAGACTTAATAGCATTTTATGTTACATTAGCAATTTAACGATTTAATTCTCCGGGTTGAATATAACATCCAACTTCATGTGAAGTAAATTATGTTAGCGCTGGTTATTGACGCTGTAGCAGTGAGGTTGCTCCTAATGTCACGTTTTGACTGACTGACATTCTGCTGCTCACAGTGTTGATCTACTGTACAATATGTGGACAGATTTAAAAACATAGCAAACACTAATAACGCAATAATAAGAGATTATGAAAATCACAACATTCTCCCAGAGACGTCACAGGCTGTGACGTATTCACTGTGGTGGAGAACAAAGGAGGTGTTTTCAACAGATCGTTGCTCCTGTTACTCCCCTCGTTGTACTGTATGACTGCAAACAATGGCGTTTTACTAGGAAGCCCTCCTCCTCTGCTGTGACAGGCTTTTATGGCGTGACAGTTGCACTATACCTCCACAATTACTTTTCAATTAGCGCGATGAACATTTCCAACACTGCGGCACAATTATTTTATAGCCCAGTGTCTTAGCCCATTAATGGCGCTACCAACAGCACGGGAAGTGATAAACCATCTGGCCAGGCTCCCGAAGAGATAGAGCTACTTAATGGAGTGAAAAAGTAAAAGCAATTAATGTCACATTAATATAATGATAATAATGCCTTCCCTTCCAGCTCTGGCAGGCAGACGGGCGCTGGGACAGAGCAACGCGGAGGAGGTCCCGTCTGGGACAACGCACAGCAGGACAGCAAAGCTCCTGCTCCTGAAGCTGCAGCCTGAAAAGGTTTAACACCATGAACGTTGTGGACTGGGCCAGTTTCACTCAATCAAAGATAACATAATTATTATTATAAATAATAACAGGGCAGCATTTTCTATGCGTCTCTACAAATGCATATTAGCTTTAAGTGCATAAATAAGGAAATAATTGAAGCACGTGTATGTAGCTCAG